>NW_008330314.1:501045-511918 GCF_000622305.1 Nannospalax galili
TGGGCGATAACTCAGACAGCATCAGAGGAACAAGATGGCAAATGTCCTCATAGTTCTATTCTTTTCTGTTCATGACAAAAACACCTTGTATCAGTTTACTCTTTCTGAATAATTTCACCTTTATTCATGTATGTTTCAATTATTTTTAATTCCATAAAATACTTCTTATGTATTTGAAAACATTTATTTGTATGTAATTCAATAGTCCTGTATAAGTGAGTAAGCATTTATTCACTTCTATCTTACACATTTTAGTTCTTATTATATGGAAGCCAGTACTCCAAATACTTCAAAAAGAGTCCTGCATGTACATAATATTACATACATTCCATTTTATAAATGAAGAAACTGAGGCCCAGGGACCTGAAGCTAACAGTGACAGATATCAGTCATAGAGATGAATACTTGTAGACTTTTGGGGCCATTGCTTAGATGATGGCTGGGATTAGCAGGATAACTTATATGTCTTCTCAGCTCTGAAGAAGCTTGCCTTACGCTGTACTACTGATGGAATGGGAGAGATGAAAACAACAGGGTTTACTGCTACATAAAGAGACCTCTGGGGGCTGGAGAGATGGCTCAGCAGTTAAGAGCACTGACAGCTCTTGCAGAGGACCCGGGTTCGATTCCCATCACCCACACGGCAGCTACGAACCATCCTTAACTCCAGTTCCAGGGGAATCCAAAGCACTCTTCTGACCTCTGCGGCACAACACGGGTACACTCACATACATACAGGCAATACACTCATACACACAAAATAAAAATAATAAAATATTTTTACAAAAGACCTCTGGGAAAGTGTGAAAAGGATTTCAGAGACTTTCATGTCACACTATGCTTGTGCATGTACTTTTTTGAAGGAGAGTTTTATTTAAGCATAGTACTATTCAAGGAAAGGTAGAAGAAAAAGCAAAGAAAACAAATGCCGTCAACAGAAGAGCAAGATGCATTCCTAGAAACAGGTTTGTATATTGTGGCTGTGAGTCAGGAAAATGTGGTTCTAAAAGGGGGCATGAATAGTTAAGAAGCCAAATTACAAACGAAATTCAAGGTAGGAATCAAAGTCTCTACTGTACCCTATGGGGGATTTTTTTTGTATGTGATTTCTTTCCCATATTAGAGTGAAATGATGATTACTTTTGAGTTTTAGCAATGTGAATCCAGCAGTGATGTGGAATAGATGTGCTCCAGCTACCAACGAAGGCTCTTACAAAGTAAAGGGGCAAGAAAGGTCAGGCATAAACACAGAGGACAAAATGGGGGAAATTATCAGAAATATAGGAAGACTGATATGCTTGCAAAGCAAAATTTCGGGGGGAACAGTGAACTTCAGGATACCAGAATATGGTTACAAAGTTTAGGGAAAAATAGTAGGGTTGGTGTAAATTTGTGATTCGTTAGAATGGATGGGCATGGGATCTGGGAGAGCAGACCAAGCAGAAGTGGGGATGAATAGAAACAAAAAATCAGATGAATCAGAACAGGCTTTGGATGAAGATGAGGTAGTAAAGAAGGCTGACCACAGAAAAGAAGAATCTGAATTCTAATGGAGGAAGCATTTAAAGATGACCCAAGTGCTCAGCCTCCTTAAATGCAAAGGGGAAAGTTAACATAATGAGTATCATGGAGTTTTTTAGCTGAGAGGTCAATCAGTGTGAAAACCTTCCTGTGACTTTAATTCTTATTTTAAATGTGGTTTGTTGAGTACTGGTGCTGAGTGATGTCCACTCTTTAGCTTGTGGTATCTCTGACTGTGACCGTTTATGGCAAGTGGTATTTTACAGATGGGATCAAGTTGGAAGCTTTGAGTTTCATATCCTTCATTACACAAGCAGCCTCAGTGATGTAATCACAGATATTCTTGTAACGGGGGATAGAAGAAGGTGGCTGCTTATGAAAAACTCAATATTAGCAATGAAGCAAGGTGCTGTGCTACTGGATTTGAAGAGGGAGGAAAGAATGACAAGCTGCAAGGATGCAAAGAAAGCAGCTCTCAAAAATGGACAAGGCATTTGATGTAGGTTCTGTCTGGAGTCACCTGAGAGAGAAATGATCTCTGCAGCATACATGTGTTTTTCTTTCCCATGTCACTCTAAAGCCAACCCATTTAGAAGGGAATGGGAAACCTTAATCTCAGACTGGACTAGACTTACTGAAGTATGTTAGTACTGAAAAGTATCCAATGTACCCAATAGCACATGAGTATACTGCTGTGGTAAGGAAACACAGTGATTCTACAAAGATGCTCCTAAATCAGCCTCATCAGCACACTTCCTATGCTACATGATGGAATTCTGGCTTCCTGAGTGGATAATCTACAGCCTGAAAGTTTAAAGGAAAGAAAAATAGGTTAACAGGACAAGTGGGAATAAATGTTTTCAGGATCAACAGTTTAATAGATACCATTTTAAAAACTCATGGTGCAACTGAATGCACCATGAGTTTTAAGGGAAATGCAAAATGTAAGGCCACATAGCAACTCCATTACCTTCCTACTACTACTATGACAAATTACCACACATTTAGTGACCCCATAGGTTTGCTCTAGGACAGTTCTGGAAGTGAGAAATGTGAATGCGCTGGTGGGGTTGTGTTACTTCTGGATAGCTGGATGGAACCACTTTTATCAATTCTTCACATTGCAGAGGAACTCTACATCCTTTGGATCAAAGTCCCTTCCCTGTATTGTCAAAGTCAGCAGGATAGCATCTTCAGATGTCTCTGGTGTCTCTGTGCTTCGGTTACAGTTCCTTTCTCTTTCTGACCCTGCCATTGTTTCTCTCATAACAGGCCTTTTCAATTACATCTGACAATGCAGAGTCATCTGTCCATCTCAATCCTTGATTTAATTATATCTATGCAGCCACTACAAAATTTGCAAGTGCTGGGAATTAGGACATGGACATACTTGGGGTGAGGGAGGCATCACTCATCCTTTCATAGAGACCAGTACCAAAACTGTGGTTTCATAGTGACCAATACCAAAATGTTTAATTAAACCTGCCAATGAGACTACTGATTTTGCAGACAGTCTGTTTGTAACCTTTGGGACTTTTCTTTGATTCATCTCATTTTCGGTGACGTGTTAAATAACAAAGAGTTTAAAGTTGTGAAGGAGCTATGTGATGGAGCAATAAATGGAGACAGTAGAGTTCATTTACATATAAGTTTATAAACCAAGGATTGCACAGCAGATACTCTGGAAAATTTTACTTGCTTCTTTGGTTTAGGACATGGAAATGTATTTTAATTAAGTACAGGTTGAACTGTTAGAAAACGATTTTCTTTTTTTCTAAAGCATTTGACTGTGGTATGATTTGTGATTCTTAACATAGCTGTCAGTCAAAATAAGCATCTATAATGTTCATTTGTAGAAATGTTGTAACTTATCAAGTCTAGCATATTGACCAAATGGGAGTATTAAAGGAACACAGCCACAGCACAGTTTATCTCAGTTGTCTTTTTAAAGTTTTTTTTTTTTTTTTTCATTCAGGTCTTTTTGGCATTATACAAAATGATGTCAGATGCCAAATAACAAAATCACCACCCAAGACAAGGTAGATTGTTCTAAACAAAATGCATGTGTTGCTTATATTTCAGAAGAAAGTTTCATATAGAACAGAAGAAAAAGCTTTTGTTCTCTAGTTAATTACCTCATTAGGTTGTAGGTGCATAATTCTTTCTGGAGAAACCAATCCATTTGAAGGAAATCACAACAGATTATGGATTATATATTCCAAACATACAAAAAATATTAAGGACAAAGTAACATAATAAAGTATCTTTGTTACTATGAAAGCCTATAAGCTAAGATAACCAGTACTTCAGTAATGTTCTAATTTCTACCCACATAAAAATCTCCTTTTGTTTGTAAATAAAAAGAGGAAATATTTCATTGTGGCAAGTCTATCTGTTACCCAAACAATTGCTGAAGACTTGCAGTTAATCACAGTATTTTCTAATGGAAGTTAAATTTAAACCTGCAATCAAGCTTTCTTATATGCAGATATAGACTTTGCTCACCAGAACCAAGTAATTCTCTTAATTTTATTTTTTGCTTGAAGCATGGGTCAGCACATACCTATAAATAATAGATTTAGATTTCCTACGAAGGTGAATTTTAGACAGGTATAACTTCAATAAAGGCATACAATTTCAGGTGGTTAAATTTAGGATCAAAGAAAGGATTCAAAAGCAAAATTTGTCTGTTTGCAAAAGTCTCACATTCATTTATTGTAAGAAATATATTCTCCAATTCATTTAATTTGTTCTCTGAAATATCAAAGTTGGGATGGAAAAAATCCTTTAAAGCTAGCTTCATATGAGACAATTCTAGATTTTGCCTTTACAACGCCTATGGCTTTTTCCTCTTAGGATGGTGGCAACAAGCCTTTCTAAGAGTCTCAGATTCTTCTGTAAAAGCCTCAGTGCAAGGCCAGCTGCTGCAGAGCTAGGTGACATGATGAGAAAGGGTAAATAAATAAATAAATAAATAAATAAATAAATAAATAGCTAAGATCCTCCAGTGAAGACATTTTCTGAAACTATTTTCTTGTAACAGGGAAATCCATTTAACAGTAGACTATTTCTTGAAACCTAACTTTTACCTGAACAAGAGGTTACAAGTCCATCTACTCATGGCAAGGCCCATTCTGTCACAAGTACTGCAATACCATGCTTTAACCAAAGAAATCCATTATTGTTTCTGATATAGAGAAAACAATTGTTGTGGATGTTGGGCACATTTCTTTTATATTTTGCAGAATAAAAATGAAGCATTAAACACAAACTGTACTGTAACAAATGTATGTAGAGCTTTTGAGTAATGTTTATAACCTCCAATCAAGAAGGAAAAGAATAGGAAACATGTGCTCACAGATATTATGTAACTGTTGGCAAAATCCCGTGGTGATTAGTGAGAAATAAGTAACTACCTTTGGGATACATCAGAAAATGCATAAAATTGCAAGAGAATGTGTTATTTGATTGATATGACAAGATTTTGTTTTAATTTTTGTACTGACAATAGTTCTATCTAACTCAACCCTAAAAAGGGAGCAACCCCTGCTTGATTATGTGAGATATAACTGTGACCCCAAAGAAGAAAATGAGAATGTATCTACTCTAATCAGAGACAAATTCTAACTGTGTATCCATATACAGTATAATGTTCTACTATCTGGCCTGCACCCTAGACAGACTTTTGAAGAGTGAAAATATACAATTTATTTTATGCATTTGAATATGAGGATTTAATGCTGGTGAATATGATGTGTATTAAGGCAGAGCAGTTCTAAGGAGGCTCCTATTTACCCAGGCACTAAAACAACACAAGAAACATGCATTGTAGTATATGTTATAGTGGCTGAATATTTCAAATTCAAGCCATTTGTAGCCATTAAAATATTTTAAAATTCAAATGAAACCTTCCACATTTTGTATATGGTAGTAAAATGCTAAGCATTCTTCTGATTCTTAGATTTCAAAAATGTAAATTCTAGAAAATAATAATCCCTTAACAAGCAATTACTAAGCAAATATTCTTAGAATAATGTTTCCTTATTTTATCACTCACTATGATTTGCCATCTCATGCTTTGCCAGTTTCCTGGTCTCTTCATCGGCGTTTGTTATAACTAGATAGTGCATAAAAGCATGTGGCAGCTCATGTCTTTGCTGAATGAATGCTCTAAGACACATGAGAATAAATAAGCAGGTTTGAAACAAACATTCCAATTAAAGTCTTGAAAAGAGCAGAAGCTATTGTTTGCAGCTTCAAGTTGGGTACAATTTGTTGATGTCTGTTCTAGTCAGATAATCCTTCAGCATATATCTGTACAGACTTAACCCCGTATTGATTTTTATTGTCATTAACAATTTACTGCAGGTTTTAAATGATATAATATTCTAAAATTTTACTGATAGGAGAATTAATAGGATATTTGGGGAAAAATTCCAGCTAATGTCTCTACAGAAGTCACAAAGCACATTGGACAGTGTTTTATATAAAGATAAAATAAGCTATCATTCTAAAATAGACTATAATTACTAATAAATTTAGGTGGACACAGAGTGGATAGAAGAATAAAATAAAAATACAGGTCCCCATAGTTCTTCAGGAATATATTATAAAGACTAGAATTTATTTGAAAATGAATACTATATTTTTCACTATATCACCAGGTCCTGGCAAAAGAGCTACAACTTGGTGAGAAAGACATTAAATAAAGTGTGTGCCTTTAATCCCGGCACTAGGGAGGCAGAGGCAGGCATATCTCTGTGAGTTCAAGGCCATCTTGGTCTACATCGTGAATTCCAGGACAGCTGGGCTACAGGGAATTTGCTTATCTCATGCACAGGACTATTTTCTTGTTTCTCCTGACATTTTCTAGTACCTTGAAATTTTTCTGAATCTCTCTCTCTCTCTTTCTCTCTCTCTCTCTCTCTCTCTCTCTCTCTCTCCCTCTCCCTCCCATCTCCCATCTCCCCACTTCTCCTAGCGACTTGTGTTTTTCACAAAGCCCCAGCATGGAACACAGTGCTAAACACAAAAGTGATGCTCAATGAATGTTTATTAATGAAATAATGAGATCCATTAGAAACAATTCTGTTTATGTAATTAGGAAAGAAAGGAATCTAGATTTCAAAGAATAATATAGTCTAGCAGGAAGGTGAAGTTGACAAGTACACAGATTGTGTACTTGGTCAATGTGGTCACCTCACTCTTTGTGATAAAAAATTCTCAATAGTGTAACAAGGGAGATCATACAAGTCCAAACTGAGGCAGTATCTTTACTGTGCCTAGACTTGACACTGAAAATATTAAGTTCATGATTATGAGCATTCAATAATTGTTTGAATTAGAGGCCAAAGTAGCATGATTGCTACAGACCTTGCATGGTCTTGCATTCTCTTTGGTTATAAACTTTTTCATTGGGACACTGAGAATATCTGAATAAAACTTTGGATTATTGAAAAAAAATTCTCAATAGTTTTCCACTGTTGTCAATTTAAATCTATATATCTGTATGGTTTATAGGAGTTCACAATGTAAGCATGGGTTGGGTGGCAGAATTAGTGCAGACATGAAGGTTAGGGGGCTGGAATTTCCAGTTCTGCCTTTGGTACCTACCAGCCCGATTGCCTTTGAAGTTTCACTTGCTTCATATGGAATGCTGGATTAATAGCATAAACTGTGTATGGCCACTGTGCTAATCCTAATAATGCACACAACGTACTTAGAAATGAAAAAAATCTTAGAAAGCTCTTACTGTTATTATCACTGCATATCTTGCACTATTTTTCCATTGCTTGGCATATTAGCTACCTCTCTTGTTGATAAGACAAAATGTCTAACAAAAGCAAGGACTGAGTTTTTCTCATAGGTTGAGGGTCCAACATGGAAAGGAAGTTCTGATGTCAGAAGCTTGAAGGAGCTGGTCACATTGCATCCACAGTCAGGAAGCAGAGCGCCATGAACCCTACTGCTCAGCCTACTGCTTTCTCATCTAGAGCCCCAGACAGGGAATGGTGCTGCCCCACTTTTAAGGTTTGTCCTCCCATCTCAGTTAATCTCATCTGGAAAATCCTTCACAGGCATGCCTAGAGGTTTGTCTCCCAGTCAATTCTAGATCCATTCAAGTAGACAGTATTAGCCATCATACCTGGTTATGGCAACTGTAAGCCCTCTCACACTGTTCCCAAATCGGAGCCAGTATGAATTCTTTTTTTCTCTCTCCGTCTTTGTTAATCTACAAACCATCTAGTCATCTTTCTGGACTTTTCTGATACATATATATATAGTCATTTTTGTTCATGATTTCATTGTAGCTTTTGCTAGGCTCACAGTTATTTTTCCTTATGCCTCTTAGGTATTAGTAGGTATTCATAATTATTAACTGTAGTACCCACTGGTATATGTTAACTACACATAAAGTTAATGATATTGGCAGATATTAAAGATAATTAATAGGTATTAATCAAGATTTGCTGAATAAAATGAGTAAAGGAAAAAGAATATTGATCAATCAATAATGATTATCTATGACTACATACTATTTATTAGCAATACTAAATGCAGGAAAGAATGCAAGAAAAGTGACAAAAGATCTTAATGTGAAACCAACAAAGAAAAAAGGAAGAGAATGAGCAATACAAAGGCGAATGGTATATAACACACTCCACCAGGGCGATCCAGGCAGTAAGAGCTACGTACGACAACTGGAGTATAAAGAATGGACTGCATTAACAAGATATTGTTGAGGTGGAACTGCAAAGACATGTTAAACTTTAGATGTGAGAGGGTGTTAGGATGACAGCAGGATTTCTAGGCTTGGTAACTGGAACAATAGAAAAATATTCAATACAGAAAACATTAATAATAAAAGCTAACAAAGCCTGTTTTAAACAGCCTAGAAAAACTAAATCCTTTAATCTTTACAGCAGCCCTATGAGGAGGATTCTAAGACCATGATTTTACATATGCAGAAATGAATGTCCCCAGAAAGTCAAAGGATTTGCTTCCAAGGACACTCAAATAGAAAGTAACAGATTTAAGATTTACGCTGATATGGTACACCTGTGGAGGACAATCTCTTGCCCCTGTGCCACACTACTGCCCATCAATGTGTGCCCAGGTCAGGGGTTTAAACTGGCGTAGGATGATATTAGCAAGATAAATCATTTTTAGAGTGTGGTGAGCTGGGCTGAAACTGTCTCCATATCTGCAGCTCTCTCTCTTGTTGACATTAGTAAAGACTCATTTAGGCAGCATGTGAGACAAAGGGATCAAAACCTGGCAGACTTATGTAACAAAAGGCCTAATTAACTCTTCTACACACTCAACAACAACAAAAGCCCTGCCACCACCCATAAGACAGGTTGTATGATACTTGACTAGGGGCGCAATGAAGAAAGTTTCATTTTTCAAGGCTACTTTTCATCACTAACAAGCTGTCAGCTTTATAGAAATATGAAGTGAGGTGTCAATATGTTGACTTTCAGATTGCCACCCCACCTGGGCCCTGCATCACTCTGACTTGACTGTGAGCCCCAAACACTACTAACAGAGATGGTTAAATGCCAGTGATATCCAAATGGTGTGTGTATGTCGTTTACAAAAGATAACATAATTGTTGAATTGTCCATAGGTCATCCTTATCTTTCTTTAAGGTTAGAATTTTTAGTCATAATATGTACTATTTTACTGTTTAATAGAATTTCTGTATAACTATGCCAGCTGAGCTAAAAATGATACTGTACAGACATGAAGACACATCCTCAGGATTTATTATTCATGATTGAATTTAAGAACTTAGTGTTTTGTAGTACAAAGGGCACACGAGAAGTAACCAAGAAGTTTTGGTTCTGGGGAGTAGCCTGACTTGTGAGACACAATAGGTAGGCAACTTTCCACAAGTGAACAGCTCAGAACTGGAAAATAATAGGAGCAAGAGTTATACAATGTCACCTTTTGAACCATTCTCACGCCACAGACCAAGAAACTAAGGTCCCCAAAGTTAAAGCAACTTGACAAAGAGGTTACCTTTTTGGCATATGAAGTTCTCAGGACATTTCTTTAATAAATGAATAATAAATAAATAATCTATGTCTTATAATTTTGAAATTCTATAATACTCTGAGGCTCTAAGTTTAAAAAAATTTTCCATCTATATTAGAAATATAAAAATGTGGATTTTTATGAAAACCCACATTTTCCTATGACTGTGTAGATGTACTTAATAATTTCTAAAAATTGACAGTCTGCCTTAAGTGATTAGGCAGATAGGCTCTAATTCATCTTGCCTGGGGTAATTCCCACTGACTTCAAGCCTTAAATGAGGTATGGAAGAAAATGAGAAATGAACTCATAGAGTTATATTATTAAAGAATCACAGAGATTGTAACCATAGAGGATTTTGAATAACTCACATTAATTATCCAATTTGTGAAAGAAATAAAAAATTATAGAGAGCTAAATTTCTGAAAAATGAATGCTTCTAGCTAGTTTTAATGAAGTCATATCTTTCTATTTACAACACTTCTTTAAGATTTACATAATTTCTGAAAGTTTTGTTTTGTTTTTGTTTTGACATTGTTGGTCTGTGTTCTATACATAGTGTTTGCTTTCTCATGAAGTGTATTTATTCTGTGAAGAAGAGTTTCGCCACTAGGGGAATTATACTAACAAGGAAATTGGATTTCTAGGTCAAACTGAAAAAAAGCAAGATGCTAAAAGGCTATCCACATACTGGAGTCTTAAGAAATACCCACTTCCCCAACACACACACACACACACACACACACACATATGCACACATCTACACATATATACACATGTACACACACATACAGAGGAGAAGTACAAAGGTCAAATGAGGGGTGATAACAATGTTTGCTGTTTGACTAAGTTTTGCAGAGTATTTTGAAATATGTTTTATAGCACTTAAAGGCTCACAAGTTTTGAAAAATGTGGATTGTAATTCAACTTAAAACTATTATTAACAATTGCATTCACCTTGTTCATTGTTTTCCTCCTGTTCTGAACTTTTTCTCTTTTGAAAATCGTTTTTGCTTTCCCAAGCCAACATTTATGATTCCTAAAAAACTAATGGGTTAATCATTGTAACTCACAAGTAAAAACTCAGTAGGTAATGGTCATGAAATTAATTAGCCAAAGCAAAATAAAAAGGTGGGAAGTAATACTAATCCCAATTCACTACTTTGTTTTCATAGTTTTGTTTCATTGATTAATTCTTTTCAGGAATTGTAAGTTTTAATTGTTTAAAAAATTGTATACATGTTTATGAAAAGTGAAAATGGATTAAATACTGACAGTAATTGAAACATGTCAGAAAATAGTTTTAATATCA
>NW_008330314.1:511935-532245 GCF_000622305.1 Nannospalax galili
CACACACAAAGAGAGAGACACAGAGAGACAAAGAGAGACAAGAGAGAACATGTGACATGGTGACATGTACAGGTCTGGGCCAGAAATCTTGAAATTTGATGTTGATACATAGTTGAAAATCTGTATCATAGAACTTGGATAGAGAGAAGACTTTCTGCCCTTTTGATATCATAAGTGCATGTGACATAAGGAATACTCATATTGAGCATGAGCTGATTTGAATGTTGTGGGTGTTTAAGATGTGGTGTGTCTTTAACTTATTAGAAAATAGTTCTGATGATTACCTATTTTTAATTTTTTAAAAAAACTATGTGTGTATGTACATGTGTGTGTGCCTGTGTGTCTGTGTGTCTGTGACTGCGTGTGTGTGTGTGTGTGTGTGTGTGTGTGTGTGTGAACATGAGTGCCAGTGCCTACAGAGTCCAGAGGTGTCAGATCCCCCTGGAGCTCGAGTTACAGGCAGTTATGAGTTGACTTATATGGATGTTGAGAATCAAACTGGGATCCTCTGTAACAACACCAAGTGCTCTTCATCACCAACCCATGTCTCTATTCCCTGATTGTCCATTTTACATCTTTAGGTAGAACTGTGAATTATGAAACACCGTATTCTAGCAGACCAGAGGAGGTGTAGAAAGATAGACCACATACAGGGGAAGGATGGCAGGAATCACAGGCCTTGTCAGACTGGAAGGGATTAACAGAGAAGAAGTGAAAATCAGGATGAAGCAGCTATCAGAGATATTGTCACACCTGGTGGTGAACATTAACCATCTGCAGCACAACAGTTTTTCAAACTTGAAAATAAGGGTTGTGAACTAGATTAGAAATCAGTACATTGTCTTGAGACTCATCTACAAATGAGACTCAAAATATGTGACATGTGATTTTTATTTATTTATTTTCTTCCTTCTTATGTATATATGTGCCTAGTGTGCATGTGTGTATGCATATGTGTGGGTGCATATAAATGTACAGGTGAAAGTACACAAGTGTGCAAGTGAGGATAAGATGGAAATTGAATTTCTAGGTCAAACTAAACCAAAGCAAGAAGCTAAAAGACTATCCACATACTAGGGTATTGAGAAATGCCCACTTCCACAGCACACACAGACACATGGACACAGACACAGATACACACACACACAACACACACACACATGGGAAGTATGAGGTTGAGAGGAATGTTTGCATTTGCGTTACTTGTGTGTTTTGAAATATACTTTAAAAGATTTCCGAGGTTGGTCTTGAGAGTCTTCTCAATTGCCATTCTTTGAGACAGTGTCACTTATTCAACCCCAAAGCTCACAAATATGCTTAGTTGCTAGCTAGCAAGCTAACATCCTGTCTCCACCTTCTGTGTCTGGAATTACGGGCAGCCACCACATCCACCTGCTATTCACGTGGGCTCTGGGGATTTGTGAAGCTTGGCAAGTGCTTAACTACTAAGTTATTTCCCCAGCCCCCAAGATGTGGCTTCAAAAGATGTGGAGACTTTATCAGAAATAAACAGAGTGGAAAATTCACTGTGCCAGTGTCAGTTAAACATAGAAGAGGCACAGGCATGGACTTTGATCTATGGAAGTCTGATGTGTTAAAAAGTAGTGATGCAGTTGTCCCATCTCTGATGAGGTCCGATGAATTACTTTTTCTAAAGCATTTATGAACATATCTCTATTCTCAATCTGCATGAATCAGAGAGCATTAGAGTGACAGTAGCAGGTTTAGATCTTAGCTTAAAAATGAGATTTTAGTATGTTTTAATTACCACAAGGAGACAGAAAAATATAACTGGAAATCATATGCCCTTGTTCCAGTTTCTTTCAATTGCTGTGACACAACTCTCTAAACAATATCAACTTGGGGAGAAAGGGTTTATTTGGCTTACATCTCCTGGGTCACACACAAGTTTATCACTGAGGGAGCCCAAGGTAAGAACTCAGGACAGAAACCTGGAGGCAGGAGCTGAAGCATAGGTGTTGGGTAGGTGTCCTCTGAAAAGCTAGAACTGAACATTGGTCTAGAAACCAACAATGAGAGATGCTGAGAGACATTGAGAAACACTGAGCACACTAGGAAAAGGGGTGGAGCCATCGCCATATTGGACACGGAACTGACAGTATGTGAGTTTCAAATATGGGAAAGAAAAACCTATGAGAATTCATACTTTTGTAAGCCACTCCCTACCGGTTGTCATAAACCATGCAAAACCCAAATAGAAGGTATTCTGTCTGTTTTGTGAGCCCTGGGACCTCAGAGGGCATGGACACAGAGGTCTCCCAAGAAGGAGGAGGGGAAAATTTAGTGCAACAGCAGGCCATGGAGGAACACTGCTTACTGACTTGCTCCCCTGGCCTATGCTTAGCCTGCTTGCTTATACAATACAGAACAACCTGCCCACAGTGGTCTGGGCCTTCCCACATCACACACAAATCAAGATAATAACCCACAGGCATGGCCACAGGCCAGTACAATGGAGGCAATTCCCCACTTGTGGATCCCTCTACCCAAGTGTGTCAAGTTGTCAACTAAAGCTATCCAGTATAGTCCTTAAGTCAGACATATATAAGTCCAATTTATCTTTTATCATTTTTTGCTCTGTGAGCCTCAGTATTCTCAAAAATGGTATTTATTTTGTTGGAATTTTGCAAAAATTAAAAAAATGTAAATAAAGTATCTGGTTTGTGGTGGCTACTCAGTAAAACAAAGCTATTACTAGCTAGTCCTTTCTGTATAAGAACAGTATTTGTTAGGTTCTTAACTTTTACTTGGATAAGAATTATATTATCAGTTTTCAGAGTTGGACATGGGGGAGCACATCTATAATCCAGCACTTAGGAGGTAGTGTCAGGAAGACCAAAAACTCAAGGTCATCCTCAGCTACAAAGCAAGTTCAAGGGTAGCTTGAATTACAGACTGCTTCAAAAACAAAACAGGGAGCTGGAGAGATTATTTCAGTAGTTAAAAGTGCTTGCTGCTCATCTTGAGGAACTGAGTTTTGATCCAAGCAACATATTGGGTGGTTTACAAACTGTTCTAATTCTAGCTCCAAGGAATCTGATGTTCTCTTCTGACCTTTGAGGGAACCTGCATACAAATCTTCACATACACTCACACAGACACACATCCATCCATACATAGTAGTAAAAATAATTATTGGCTTCTCAGATTGATAGGTCATTAATCTTTGACAAAAGGGAAAAAAAATCTATGGTTCTTAAGGTGTATTACACCTGAGGCAACTTTTTTGAGGTGGTGAGGATATAGCATTCATGAGTCATTTTGCATACTGACACACCACAACGATTCATCCCAGTCCCTCTGTTGGCTATGGTGCTATCCTCATACATGATCCACCCAGGCTGGAATAAGCCTTCCAAACCTAACTTGAACTTCAGCCAACTTGGCGTATAGCTCAGAGAAGGCATTCCTATGATGTTACTTTGAAAATTCCCTGTCTTACATATTTCCACATAAAATACAGAAAGACTTCCAAAGAGCTGGACCTGCTTAAAGCAGACAGACATTTACATAGACATTTAGCTAGTAGACACTGGCTAAGTTTTAAGTGGATTCTGAAGACTAATGCTGGGAGGGCTGTGCCTTCTCCTGGAGCCAGGAGAGATTATACGGTACTTTTGTCACTTCCCTTCTACATTTAAAAATGTGACACATCAAATAATGCATAGCTTCTGCCAATAGACTATGAAAGGGCCAAAATATCAGGAGATGCACTACATGTAATCCAAACTCAGGTGAACCTGTTCAGCTTTTAGCACTCTAGGTTGTATAACCTACATATTTAGGTCTCCTAGGGACCAAAAACAGATTCCGGCTGCATATGGAGAGTGCAGTGTTTCATGGGCCATATGTGCCCTAGAAACCTATTCGGTGTAAGAGATTGAGGGATAGCATAAGAGAATAGTAGCTAGCCTCCACTACCAATGAATTATTTTTCTGAGCTAGGTATGTACCTAAGTAAAAATACTTAATAAAATCTGATGTATTCCAAAAAATAGAAGCAGTGCTATGCTGAGTAGAAATCAATTAATTTTAGCTAGAGAAATGCAGAAGCTAGCTTACGTTCATAGACCAGGAATTATATGTACCATTTCTACATATAAGTGTAAGAGCTTAACCCAAAAGAAAGGACCAGTTTGGAGCGGAAGGGCATTGGGGAATCAGAGAGCCAAACATCATCTGGAATGGTCTCACCAGAGTGCGAGTGGAAAGATGGGATGAACTTCATGGGTACAAACTTGAACAGAACGGGACATGTAGACTGTGGACAATGAGGTGGGAAGTGGTGTGAGGGCTGAGGATGGACTAACTGGATTTGGAATGTGTTTGTTTAGGATGAGTTCTGAAATGTGGAATGTGATACCGAGTGGTGGAGTCTAATCTCTAGGACATTGGCTGAGGGTTAGACTTAGCTGCCTCACTATGTGCTAAAGGATAAGGCCAGGTCTTAAAAGGAATTATGACATATTTATTGAGGAAAAACAAAGACAGCACATGTGCAGAATCTGCTCTCCCAAACAGAGCAGCTTCTCATTTTAATTTTATTCCTGAAAATGCCCCAAAGCACCAGTCAACATCATGGGCTAATGGTTGAAAATGAAACAACTTAAGTCATATGAGGCCAAAAATGAAAATAACATACAATAAAATAATAAAAGAACTTCTTATATAGAGTGAAATGCTATCATTTAAATACAGCTAAGTGGATTTTCTACAAAATTTATTTTCAGTAAATAAAATTTACTGGACTTTATCCTAAGTTTTAATATCTACATTTTATCTAGATATTAATTCATCCTAGAAGGGAGAAAGGGATTTTTAATATAAATGCAGACATTGCACAAAATGATTTTCTTTCCACGTAACAGTGTTCTGATATAGCCTTTTATAAAAGGTCTTGGGAAGTAAATAAGCATCCATTATCAGAAACATACTTCTCCCATGTTCAGATGTGTTTGGATGCTGAATTGGAAACACCAGCCCTGGTTTGAAATTCTCAGTGTAATAGCATCATGTTCTAAGAACCAGGCTCCTCTAGCCACACGTTTCTATGGGTAACATTTTTTTCGGGGGGGGGGGCATGGCACACCTCGTAACAGTAGAACCACCTGCTTTTATTTTTACTGAAGAGAATATTGTCAATATCATTCAAATTCAGGTGATTCTGAGTAGAAAACAATAAAAAACAGGAATGGGGTACAGTGCTGTCGTCTAGCACCCACCACTAAGGCATCGAGAGAACTGGTTGAAGGTGTTCTCTATGTATTCCCCTGAAGCATTGTATGAGAACAGCAGAATTTTTCACAAAAGTTTATAAAAGAAAATTTCACACTGAATTCTTGTACCATTTGAAGGAGAAGGCACAACTTAAACATTCAACATTCAAACAATCCACAAAGGCTGTGTTTGGAGGAGGAGAGAGAAGGAGAGAAGGAGAGAAGGGGAGGAGAAGAGAGAGAGAGAGAGAGAGAGAGAGAGAAAGAGAGAGAGAGAATCTTCTAACAATCTTCTCCCACCATTCTACCATGTAACTGAGCTCACATTTCTTCAGATTAAATGATCCCATGAGGCTTTACTTGGAACTTTATCTCCTATGATGAGGATACACTATTGAGTGATAATGGCCAGGGAAGTCAAAGTGACAAACTTTGAAGTCACTATCACTACAATTAAAAAACTCTGAAGTCTACCTCCTGTTGGGGCATACAATTCTGAAAAACATTTATAGAGGTATCAGTGAAGACCCAAGTATAAAAGAGATATGATGCTTTGCCAAATCCCCAGACTGCCTGAGCCTTTTCATGGTAATGACGAAATGTCAGTGGAAGTTGATGAGGTGTGTGTGTGTGTGTGTGTGTGTGTGTGTGTGTGTGTGTGTGAAAAAACATGGTGCAGGGGTGGTAGAAGGGAAATCTGGCAGGCTGAAATTTTTACATCTGAGATGTCATTTGGAAGTCACTTGTATACGCCAAGCCCTACTCCCAAAATCTTTCTCTGCCATTAAAAATGGTTGGCACTCAGGTCAGTCTGCTGTAAAGGAATCGATTTGACACAGCAATTTGAAGTCATTTATGTCTTGAAGTTGGCAGTGTCTCCTGCTCTGGTGTGATGTAAACAGGAGGATGCTTTCTGTTATTTATGTAGCAGTCTGAAGAAAGACCAGAGCGTGTACATTCTTCCTATTGTCTTCTGAATTAATTTCATTTCAGGAGCAGAAAATGGTGCTGTAGGTACTGACCACTGGTCTTTCCACTTGTGATCTTTATTTTTAAAGTGCCATCAACCCCAAGTGTCAGTGGGTTCACAGTCACCAGCACAGGCTTCCCCGGAATCACTTATCTAAAGTAAAATGTGAACTCTGAAAACAATGACACCAACAGAGAATTTTGACATTTGAGAGTAAAGGTTAAAAGTTGTGAAAGGAAGAGAAGAAACCCACACAAGGCCCACTTGGCACCATAAATTCAAGTATCTTAGAAATGCACATTGGAATAGCATTAAAGCAGACCAGTACCATTTCCATAAGATGACATGGTCATGAGAATAATCCTTACCTTCCCACTTGTTTGAGCACCTTCGATCACTATTATCACAGCCTTGGAGATGATTTTGGCAAACAGACATTAGAGGAGAAAACGTGTGTGGTATAAAGGATAGCTGAATGGGAGAGCCAAGTTCATTTTAAGTTCAAAATCAGCTTCTGTTATCTGTGTTCCATGAAAGATCCCTTTTTTAAAAACATCTTTTTTTATTTATTATTTTTATTCTACGTGTATGAATGTATTGCCTGTGTGTGGGTAATGACACCCATGTCATGCAATGCCCACATGACTTATTAGGAAGACAGAAGAGGCTGTCGGATCCCCTGGGACTGGAGTCACCAACAGTTGTTAGCTGCCATGTGGGTGCTGGGATTCGACCCGGGTCTTCTATAGGAACCAGTACTCTTAACCACTGAGGCACCTCTCCAGCCCCATGAAAGATCCCTTTATCCTTTCCTCACTAGAGACTTTCTGTCTTACCTGTCAACTTCCTGAAGGGTCTTGTGGCTGCAGAGAGCCAGCTCTCTAAGGAATCAAGAAAGTCCTGATCTGTGCTGCTTTTCGGCCTGTCTCTGCACAGCTGTGGTCAAAGATTCTGACCTTATGGGAATGTATGTCATCAAAACCCAGAATATTCTCACTTAGTTTTAGAATTTCTGGAAATAGCATATACAAGGAAGGTAAGCATTTATATGCAGTTAATGTGCATGCTATGACATATACCTCTCAAAAGGGTAACTTTAACCATGAGAAATTAATTACACCATTAGGATTAAGATCATTATAAAGAGGGGGCTGGATAGACGACTCAGCACTCAGAAGTGCTTAGTGCTCTTCCAGAGGACTCAGGTTCGATTTCTAGTTCTCACATGATGTCTCACTTGAAATTTCAGGTCCAGGGAATGTGATACCCTCTTCTGGCCTCCACAGGCTCCAGGCATACACATGTGCACATATATACATGCAGACAAATACAAATACATAAAGGAAACATAAATAAGTCTTTTTTAAGACAGCTCAAAATAGTAGATGACACAGACTTATATGCACAAGGCATACATCTTGTATAAGTGCTATCAAGTTACAGCATGTTTTGTGAAATTTTAATAACTAATAAATGTATAGACTTACTAAACATTCTTTCCTGAGTAGTAGAGAAAGGAAAATTGTATGTTTATAGTTTTATCTCCTCACTCAAAAAGAATAAAACTGTTTATAGGCTGTTTTAAAGAATTCATCATTCTAAACGCATTTCAATGTTTATTGATAAACACTTCTGTTTTGAGAAGGCTCAGGTTGTAATAGAAAATGAAATAAAGAACTCATGTGAGAAGAACTTTGCAGCATGCTGCAACTT
Organism: Nannospalax galili; assembly: GCF_000622305.1. Lineage (NCBI taxonomy): Eukaryota > Metazoa > Chordata > Mammalia > Rodentia > Spalacidae > Nannospalax > Nannospalax galili. The sequence continues at coordinate 519,856 of NW_008330314.1, forward strand.
GATTGTTCACACTTCAAAGCAGCCCTAAGAAAAACTGTAAATAAGGAGTAGGCATAAAACTCTGCAGGCACCTGGGAATACTCAGCCCACTGCACAACAGAACACTGTCTGAATTCTGGCAAACAGCCAGCTTCTGTGGATAAATCTGGAAAGGTTTAATGTGCACTGAAGAACTGATAGACTCAGAAACTATGTGGGTGTACTTAGCTGCGTGCCGCTTGGAGAATTCATTTGACTTCCCCGAATGCAAAATAGATCTGTTGGAAGTGTAAAATGCATAGTTTATAGGAAGAACACACCTTTCTCGGGAGATAAATCTCCCTCCCAGTCTTCTGTTTCTAAATGCTTATTTGGACTTATTAGAATCTCCAGAACAGTTTTCAAACACCCTAACAACATGAAGATATACTAGGGAAGGTAACTGGGCAAGTCATAGAACAGCCTAGCAAAGGCTTTGGGTGACTCATCTGCAGTTGCTATAGCTATACACAACACAGCACAGCTTCTCTTTGTGGAACAACCTTCCTTAATGCCCAGCAGCACCACCAGCAAGATGCTTTGCATTGTGCATCTTGAATTGTTTTTTTGTTGTTTCTGTATATTCTCCATACTAAAGCTTATTGGAACAGAAACGACAGTAATACATATAAGCAATAGATGGCTTGTGTGTTTGAAACCGGAAATGCTCATACAAGGGCAGGGATTCTTCTTTCAGGATGGTCTGGCAATAAAAATTGTTAATACAAAAACCTTTCATCTTCAAAGGGATCTGAGAAAAGTAATTATTCAATGCAACAGCAACTGTTAGATTTCTATTAAGTTAGCTCAATTTTCCGGTTTCTCTTTTCCTTTCCTCAGCATACATTTTCCTATTGCTGGCTTCACACACACACAAAAATAACAGCTTAGAATTTATCCCTGGGCTAAAACCCTTCAAATGATTGACAAAATCTTAGCTAACTTGAAAAGTGACTTATATAAAACCTGGTCTGCTATTTGGGGGCATATTCCCCTCTCAGTAAATGAATGTACCTTTTTCTACATTCATTGGTGGCAAGGAGTGAATATTCTTCAAAGGCACCACTTTCTTACAAAGCTAAATATCTTTTGTGCTGCTGTGAGTCACATCTAGGTGTATCTTTATTCCTTTGTGATCTTATCGGAGTTCAGATATTTTTTAAAAGATTTTGTAATTTTCCAAATAAGGCTCACATAATAGAGCCTTCTTTGCATTTTTAGCAGATGATTTTAAAACGAATCTAGAGCCTGACACACCATCTTCTTCTGTTTCATGTCTAATCACTCAGCTTCCAACTTTGAAAGATAGCAATGACTTTGACACTGCAAACGAACATGTACCAATGTGGATGTGCTTAAGGCCAAAAGGACACAGGCGGTGAAACTGAAAGGCATTGCCTGAGCGTGGCTGCAGCTTCCCTTTGTTGCTAAATTCTTACTAGAATCTGAGTTGACGCATTAATTTTGGGCACATATGTCACAGGACGATATTCACTTTGTGTCACTTGTATGACTGTTTTTGTTGTTAAATACTAAGATGCTTCTGTGTAGGTTGATAGGTGACTGCTACTGCAGGTCTTTCATATGTCTGTTTTGTGTTGCTGTGCTGGTGCCTGCCTCAGTCACCATTTCTTACCTAACTCTAGTGACTATTAATCTGCTAGATGGTTGCAGTTAGGGCTCTGTTCTTAAGCTGTGTTTAGCATTTATTCCAGTTGATTATTGCCTATGCTGAAAAAGACATTGAAAACTCACCTCAGTTTATATACATCAAAATCAACTGGATTAAACTGTCCATGTTGAATCCTGAATTCTGCAATTGACTGTGTCTAACTCTCCCAGTTATAATATCTCCTTTCTCCTCTATGAAGTTCAAATAATAACGATTTTTTTCATAAGGGTTTTGTACATGCTAACAAAGGCAATGCACTTTCGAATAGTGTCTTTCAGTAAGGTTCCATATTGCTAGCTCTTCTGCCTGAGATAGGGATAGAACCCACAATTCCTGAATATAAGCTTTGAATTTTTCCAATGCATTAAAGCCTCTCTGTCTCACATAGTGGTGGTAATGTAATAAGGTACTAGATTACAGCCAAGATTTGAGTGATAAATGAAACCCATCTTCAATTTTCATTGATTTAAAATCATGGTTCACTTAGGAGTGTTGCATGCTGATCTTCATTATTGACAATGATGCTTATGCAGATAGAAAGCAGGAGGAGTTTTATAACCTGCTTACTCAAGCCAAGTAGAATTTAAATCTCGCTGAAGAGGTAAGCCAGAAAGCACTTCATTGTTGTCTAACACTGACCTTTTAGAAAGACCATTACAACACTTTCATTCAGGTAGCTACCTCAGTAGCTGACCCAGAAGTCTCTCCATTGACCTGATGGAAGCAGTGTGAGCAGTTGGTAAAGAAACCATGGAAGACTGAGGTCAGGGAACTGCATTGGTTTTGTTTTATCCTATCAGTGGTATTTGGAACTATCATGACAGTTCCTTTTTCCTGAGGACTGAAGTATTGTGGGTCATGGTCCTCCTCCATCAAGGAAATTGGATCATTTAAAAATTAGGTCCATGACTAAGGGAGGAATCTCCATACTGGGTTACAAACCTATATTACAGAGCCATAGTAATAAAAACAGCATGGTACTAGGTACTAGCTGGTCAGTGGAATACACTATCACTGCTAGTATGTCCTCAGAGGACTGTTTCCTAATACAGAGACACTTGCTTAACCATATTCTTTGTTGCTCTATTCACAGTAACTATGGAATGGAAACAACCTAGATGTCCATCAACTCATGAATAGAGGATGAAAATGTGGTATATATACATAGTGGAATTTTATTGAACTATAAAGAAAATGAAATTATGAAATTTGCAGGCAAATAGATGAAATTCAAAGAAATTACACTGAACGTGGTAACTAGTCCCTGAAAAAATAAATGTCATGTTCTCTCTCATATATGGATGTTAGTTTTAAATCTCTAGATTGTGTGTTTAGATTTTTGTACCTGTAGAAGAAAAAAAACTAGAAAGTGAGGGCTGCCTTAAGGGAAGAACTATAGTAAAGCATTAAGTGTTATACAAATAGAGAGGAGGAATAATCGTAGTGGGAAGTTTAAGCAGGGATGGAGATAGGGTATTGGAGGAGATGAAGGGGACGGTAGGGAGACTTAACAAAAACAAATGATATATGAAAACATCACACAGAAACCTACTACTATACAACCCAATTAAGAAATATAGGGGCTGGAGAGATGGCTCAGCGGTTAAGAGCACTGACTACTCTCGCAGAGGACCTGGGGTTGATTCCCAGCACCCACATGGTAGCTGACAACTGTCCATAACTCCAGTTCCAGGGAAATTCAGTGCCCTCTTCTGACCTCTGTGGGCATTGCATGACATTGGTGTACTTACATACATGCAGGCAATGCAGTCATATACGTAAAAAGAGATAATAAATACTTTTTTATTTTGGTCTTTTTGAGACAGGGTCTCCCTGTAGCCCCAGCTGTCCTGGAATTCACTATGTAGACCAGGCTGGCCTTGAACTCACAGAGATCTGCCTGCCTCTGCCTCCCAAGTGCTGGGATTAAAGGTGTGTGCCACCACGCCTGGCAAGATAAGGAATACTTTTTAAAGAAACATTTTTTTTTTTAAAGAGTGAGAGAAGGAGATCTCCTGCAGAGCTGGAAAGCCATTGATTATTGAAAAAAAATCCCAGTGCCTGGAGTGATACATCTCCTTATGAGCTGCTGATCAAAGAGGTTCAGGGGTCCCCAAAACAATACAGGACTTTGTCACTCTTCTTCGTTGCCCACCAGAGCTAGTTTACAAAGCTCTATTGCTGAAGCCACCACATGCCTTGCCTGCAAGTTACATAGAAATCAAGCTGTAATTGAGCTAGTGGCTTCCTCACTGCTGTCTAGTTTTTGTAGTGCCAGAAGGTGTTACACGGGAACTGGGAGTTAAAAAATTTGGTGATCTTACCCAGCTGTGATCTCCTACGAACAACAATACCCACCTACTAGGCGAGAAATGCCCACTGATGCAATAGTGGCACAACTGTTATGAGGCAACAAACTGCTCTCAGACTGGGTTTGAGGCTCACTTTACACGAGGAAATTCATGACTAGCACTGTAAACCTGGTCAAATATTCATGCTTGAAGAAGTCTTGGGCTCTAGGGGTGAAATTACTACTGCTGTTAGCTGAATTACATGGTGAAAGATTAATTTCTAAATATTTATGTTAATATCTAAAGATGAAAGCTATTCCTATCCTTAATGTGAGAAGCTTCTTTTTGTAATGAACAGCAGTAAATGCAGATATTTATGATTATTTGAGGTACTCAGAATAAGTATCGGCTAAGTGCTCAGCTGTAAGCAGGACATTTATACCAGTCTCTCTGAAATTCAGGGGACAATGCAGAAGAGATGGAAAGAATGTCAGAGCCAGAAGAAGAAGGGTTGTGGACAGCTGTCTTCTGGGCCCAGCACAGCTGGTGCAGTCATGATCCCACAGCAGCTGCAGCTGCCTGAATTTATTTTTTTATTTTTATTTATTTTATTTATTTTTATTTTATGTGTATGAGTGTATTGCCTGCATCATATATGTGTACCATGTGTGTCTAGGTTCCGTGGAGGTCAGAAGAGTGTATAGGAATCCCCTGAAACTGGAGTTATAAGTGGTTGTATGCCTGAATTTAATATGTCCAAGATCACATCTAACAACAGTTAAGCACTGATCAGGGAGATGCACAGGAAGCCCCATAAACTACTGGGTACTGATGGATTCCAGAGGAGGGGCATCATTTCCTTAGTTGTGTATCCATGGACGAGTCCAAGCTCCAATGCAGAGTTCCAAGCCCCTGGTCACCCATGATCATGGCTAAACTCAGTGGGCCTTAGAGAAAACCAAAAAGATATGTGATAAAGAGACTTGTAAGGTAAGAGAGATGTTGTGAGACAGATGATAGCAAGTGGGTTTACAGTAATAAGAATGCACAATATAAATGTATGAAAATGTTAAATGACAAATTAATTAAAAGGCATTAGCAAATGCTGCTTGGCTGGGAGATGGCTCAATGAGTAAAGCACTTGCCACATAAGAGTGAGAGGACTTGAGACTGAATTTCCAGGACCTGTTAAAACTGCACAAGGTAGCACAAGTCTGCAATTCTAGTGCTCCCATGGGAAGTTAGGAAATAGAGACAGGAGAATCCTCAGAAGCTCAGTGCCAGGCAGCCTGGTATACACAACAGTGACGAACAGAAAAGAGACCACATCTCAAGTAAAGTAGAAGGTGAGGACTGACATCAAGGTTGTCCTCTGCCATGGGATGAGCATGTCGGCACTGAGCACATATACATGTAGAAATATTACACACACATATACGCATATTAAACAAAGAATAAAATAAATAAAATTAGCTGAGCATGGTGACACATGCCTTTAACCCCAGACCTCGGGGGGCAGAGGCAGATGGATCTCTGTGAGTTCAAGGCCAGCCTGGTCTACATAGTGAGTTCTAGGACAGCTGGAGCTACAGGGACACTGTCTCAAAAAGACTAAATAAATAAATAATAAAAATAAAATTAAAAGTAATTCCTGTGTACAGAAAAATAACAAACAATGATTTTTATGAATGTGTGTATATGTGTCTGTACGAATACATACATTGTTGAAAGGTAGGAATAACAGAAGGATGAAAGAGATGCCACCTGGTATAATTCAATGACTTTTCCTCTTGCCAGTATATTTTTTGGAAAGGGAATGGTGAGATCACAGGAGTAACTAACTATTCTATTGATACACTACCAGATGTCATAGGCTATAAGGCATCCCTTTATTACTGAACTCTGTATTATAAAAATCAAATAAGTTGAGTGAAATAAAAATAAACTGGGTGGGTGAACCTGGGTTGGTGTCAGTCACAGACACATCCCATATGTTAGCAAAGAGGAAACTTTAGCAGCCAAAGTAGTAAAAACCATTATGGAGATAAATCTTCATCTCCACTTTCCTATATAACAATAACAACAATAATAATACTAATAAAATTAAGCTGCAGAATGATCATAAAAAATTGGACAAGTTTAAAATGGACCATATTAAAATGTTCCTGTTTAACTCATTTTTGTGTCTCCATGATTTTAAAACAGAAACATTGTGCTTGACATTTAAATGTGCTTAGTGTCTCCATTAGATGCTTTATCATTCTTACTGGTGAAAACATGAAATGATGTCTAAAATCATCCTTACTTGTAAAACTATAGAATGATATCTAAAATTATTTCTATATTACTCTCCTGAGCCCAGGTTAGCTGACACCTCTGTTTTTGATAATTCTTGGTTTTGCTGTTGTTATTGTTTGCTCACTGTATAGCTGTGGCTGGTTTAGAACTCACTATGTAGACCAAGCTGGCCTTGAACTCACAGAGATCCACGTGCCTTTTCTTTCCTGGGTGCCGAGTTGAAAACCTGGGCTTTTAAATAGTATCTCTGATTCACAACACTCAAAAAAGTGTATTCACTTGGTTATCCTAACTTGTGTTGCATTTTGCTTCTCAGTGATAATACATCAACCAGCAGCCCAAGTGATAGCCTAATGTTGCTCTCTCTCTCTCTCTCTCTCTCTCTCTCTCTCTCTCTCTCTCTCAATCCCCAAACAGCTTTCCATGCCAAGGACAATGATATTGATTTGATAGCAGTGAGTACTTAGAACATTAATGTATCAAATTTTATTCTAAATATTTTATATCTATTAGCTGAGTTGAATCAGGGAACAGGTCCACAGGCAAGTTCTATTACACTCTCCTGTTCACAGAAGAACATGGTGGTCATTACGTTGGGAAAATCACCATTGTTTTGCAAATCATGGTGATGACAAAATTGGGAATTTAAGAGTGGAGAGCCCCACTCAGTTCATTTTGATCAAAAGTCAATGGATACTATCTAAAATTTATTACTCAGATAGTGGCTTTATAGATCTGTTACTGAGATACAGGCAAGGACCAGAAGGCATGCATAAAAGTGGAGGGCATGCTAGACCCCCTCAAGCCAGATTGGGAAATGGAAAGAGATTTCTCATAGGCCATTAGTCTTCCTAAACAACATTTTTGGAGTATTTTGTCATAAATAAAAAAAATGCATTCTCGAGACTCTCAGAGTTACATTGCATATTAAACCCATTATTTTATATGAGACTATTCCAATTTGTAACTAATAAAACAATAGTTACTATTAGTGAGTACCACCCTATGACAAGGTCTTTATACATATTATCTCATTTAAAATGATGGTCTGATACTATGAATTGATGTTCTTGCTCTTGCTTTATGAACAAGAAAGATGAGGTCCAGAGAAGTGGCTGCCCTGCCCAGGCTGTTCGGGGTTAGAAATGTCTGACTTAAAAATAACTGTTTCCTACCTCTCATTGACCTAGTTACATTACAGATCACAATAACGTAAATAACTTTCACTTAGGAATATAGCGTTTGGGATTTGTGCCAGGCATGGTGGTACACACCTTTAATTCAAGCAGTTTGGAAGTAGAAGGCAGATGAATGTCTCTGAAATGGAGGCTAGGCTAGTCTACACAGTGAGTTCCAGGTCATCTGGGGCAATGGGGGGACTGCGACTCAAAAGAAAACTCAATGGAATAAAAAAGAAGAGTATATACAGCATTTGGAGATGGGGAAGTAGCTCCTAGCTAGAGCACTTATTAGGCATACCCATACCTTAGTCTCAGTTCTCAGTACTTAAAAAGTAAAAGCAACAAAGTCATATTTAGCATGATTTACAATGGTTCATTGCATTTATTATTATATTATATTTTATTGGTTGTTTGTTTGTGCTTCTTTCCCCTAGCATGCCAGTTCCTTGGAAACGGAAGTCTCATTTCCCTTGTTACTATACTCCAGTGCTTAGTAACTAATGATACTGTGTGTTTGTTGAAGGCATTATGCATTCTGAGTTTTTCTATAGTTTATTCTATAGTTTTTCTATGCGCTTTTAATTTTTAAATTAATTTATTTTTACTTTATGTGTATGAGTAGTTTTACCTTTATTTATGTAAGTGCATCCATGTGGTGCAATGCCTGGGGAGACCAGAAGAGGGCACTGGATCCCCTGGAACTGGAATTATGAAGGAGATGATTGTTAGCTGCCATGTGGGTGTCTGGAACTAATCTGGGGTCCTTTGAAAGAGCAGTCAGAGCACTTAACTTCTGACCCATCTCTCCAGTCCCTTTAACATACTCTAAATAGTACTGTTTTTAATATGGTGAGTCTGTGTAGCCAAGTCTGGTCTTCTCATGCAAATCTCCTATTCTCCTCCAGAATGCTGAAATGACAGGAATACACCATCAAGCCTAGTTTTTAAATACACTTTTGTGTTAGAAACAATTTTATAATATTTCAGAATTACTGATGATAATTTAGAAGTTTCATACATACACACACTTAGTATCCTCTATTATAGGTATCTTTCCTTTGTATAACATACCAGCCACATATAGAAAGTATAGACACATTTCTATTAACTAATGCCACTTCCTTTTCTGTTGCAAGATACCTCATTATATTTAGATATCTTGTATGCTTCGGTTGTGACAGTTTCTCAAAAGTTCCTTGGTTTTGAAGGACTTGACATGCTTGAAAACCACCAATCAGGTATTATATAGACTGTCAACTGGAGTTCGACTATTCTTTTTCTCATGCCTAGATAGTATAGATTTTAGAAGAAGGCCACAGATGTAAAGACCCATTATTGGAGGCGGGGCATGCTGGGGGTTGAGCTAAAGTGCCACTTTACCATGTTTATATCAAGGACATAAATACTATCACGTACTATGAATGTGTTTTATGCTGAGTGGATTTTGATGCTGACCATGATCACGACTGAAATCATGCTTACCTGGTTTTCTGCTGCATTTCTGTCCCAGAAAGAAAGCCATGATGTACATTTCATAACTACAGCATGAAGGAGTTGTCTCTTTTGAGGACAGGGACTCTGCATAAGATATTTGTAATTATACATTTGTCTCCTTTCTAATTTACTCTATCATTTTCTTATGTTAATAAGGACTAATAAATATTTATGACAAACTTTGGTTGGGAATACAATTTTCCTTGATTTTATTGCTTCAACTCTTTCAACTTGTTTCTTGGCACCTTCACTTTGCTCCTCTAACCCTTTGACATATTTCCACTATTGGAGTTTTCTTACTTGCCTTTGTCAGCCTGTCTGCCTCCTTTTCATCTTTGGAGTCTCTTACTTTTAGGCACACAGCACTCTAGGCTCATCTTATCTGTTTGTCCTAGTCCTATAATCAGACATTTTTTTTTTTTTTTTTTACAAAAAGGGGTTCCTTTTTAAAAAAAATCAAATTAATATAAACACAAAACCAGGTGGACTTAAGTGTACTTGCTTCTGGCTGACTGGTTGACAGTGCAAGGAGAAAGATGTGTGTATACCAGTCTGTGAGTGGGACACGTGATAATGATTTTATTTATAGTGATCTGCATATTAATTGAAATACAAAGTATTAGCTGTATTAGTCTAAGAGACTTCACTCATTTCCAATTTTATTGTTCTCACTTATTTCATTGACTTTTTTATACAGGTTCAATTGCAATATTTAGATCTTGATGTCACATTCTACAGTCCATTTTGAGCTCTTTCTAACATTTGAGATTCCTTTTCAAACTTGAAGATATTACTGTGCACTCTTTTGCTATATATTTCATAATCTTGAGAAATGTTTCTCATGTTCACCATTTCAACACAGTGAAGTTTTTACCACTCGAAGAAATCTCTTATACTTCAACTAGTTCATCCTTCTTTCTGTACTCGAACCCAAAAATCCACTGATCAATTTATTGGATTCATAGTTTTGCAAAAGAAACAAGATGCCACATAACTGGAATTATTTACATGACATGTGCCTTTTTTGCTTTCTTCTTTCTTGTAGCAATATGTATATAAGAGTCTTCCAAAACTTTTCACAGTTCCATGGCTATTTCTTTTTCTTTCTGGGTAGTATTTCACTACATGCATATCTGTTCATTCATGAGCAATTTTGTTTGCTTCCAATTTGGGACAATTATGATTGTAGTTGCTGTAGACATTTACATGTCAGTTCTGCTGCTCACATAGCTTTTTGTCAATTGGTAATTACCAAGGAGCACTGTTATTGGATCATCTTGTAAAACTATTGTTAGCTTTGTAAGGAAGGATTTTCCAAAGAAAGTGTCTGAAAGTGGATTAACACTCTACATTCTAGGCAGCAACCAAGGAATGTTCTGGGTGCTTCCCAGCCTTAGGAGCAGTTAGTTTTGTCAGTTTTGGATTTTACCTGTGCTAATAGGTACATAGTGGAATATCAGTATTAGTTGAATTTGCCACTCCCTAGTGACAAATAACGTTGAGAATATTTTCAAAACTTCTTTTTAAAATTATTTATATATTAACCATATAATTAGAAGAAGCATTTCATTACAACAGCATTGACATATACAATAACAATTTCCAGAGCTAAGATACATCTCTTTCAAAATTGGCTGTAAATTTTCGGTTTACAGTTGAGTTGATACATTTATATAATAGTGTACTCTGTATAACCCCTATACGACATAAAATTAAATGAGGTTTTAAACTTTAAAAAAGATCTCCATTTCATTATTAAAATAGAGTTTCATACAGAAAAATTCATTTTTAATACAATTGACACTATGATGAACATGTGTTTCTAATCTCTATATATCTGATTATTACTAGTCATGGTTACTTTCTGAGCTCCTTGGCATCTGAGCATGGGCATAAAGTCATCAGGTAGATTTCAATGGTAATGTTTTACTCATCTACTAATTATTAAGGAGCAAATTTTTATGCTTTGAAGAACTTTTTTTATTTATTTATACACCCACTTCCCAGGTAGCACCCTCCCATAGCCTCCCTAACCCCACTAGAGCCTTTATACTCTGATATCCCTGCATCTGTCTGCTGTGTTGTCGGCACCCCAGCCATTCCCTCCTAGAGAATCTAGTCAGCTTATCTTAAGGTTTTTGTTTTAGGAGGGTCAGCTGTTCTTCATCTAGCAGTAATCAGTGGTCTACATTCCTTTGGATAAGATTGGGGTCTGCTGTTCATTTTACCAGTTCTATGCTGGGTTACTATCTGGGAATCCCTTTGGCCCCACGACCATCAACTCAAAAGAAGGTATCGCTTGTCTGGCATTGTTTCTTGTTATGTAGCTTTTAACTATACATATGGACCCTCATGAAATTATGCTGGCCCATTTAATTTTTGGTTATACTTTCCTTTTGGGTATTTAAGACCATACAGTTGGCCCAGATAAAACCAAATTATTTTTACTCTTAAGGTCATTTGAGGATCTGTTCCTCAGGGGTCACACGGGCTTGGGAGGAGGCCCTGGCTCCTTTCTTTTACCAGGTCTGCTCATGTGAAGATAAGTCAAAGGTCCAGCTCGACCACGGTTGGCTTCTCTTGGAAGCATGGAGGAAATTATTCCTCTGTGTTGACACTCCTCTTTGTAGACTAAACACTGGTTCAAGTCCATCTGTTGGGGTCTCCTCGGCCTCCTTGATCAAGAGGACAAGTGACCCACCACAATTACAGGACATTTTGAGAGATGCTAATAGTCCCCTGGAAATAGTTGACCTAGGAGGGCAAGGAGCAAAAACTGTCCTTTATGTCCCTCTGACCAAATTAGTATAGGCCTCAAAGTATGTCTATTAAATATCCAAGAAGGTTAGTTCCACTAGTCTGGTACTGTGTGCCATGTAGATAAATCTTGGGCAAACACCAGTTGTTCTCAGATAAACCTTAACCAGACATATATTTCTTGTTCTGCTATGTATAATTTGTTAGTAGGTTGTAGGAATAATATGGTTCTCTCTGGTTTTCAAAACTAGCTAGGCATTATTTATCTCTCACGTCTCACCACTCCATCATGGTTTTTCCACTTAAGGTGTCCCCATTTCCCCCCTTTCTCCCTTAATAATTCCCTTTTCCTATGATCCTACCTCTCTTGAGCTCCCTCTTTCCCTTTATCCCCTAGATTCCTTGTATACCTTCCCTTCCCCCTCCCTTAAACTAACCCAATTTTTATCCATATCTCCCATATTAAGACCTGTTTCCTACTGTTCTTCTCTTTCAGGTTCTTTCTTTTCCTTTACCTCCCTGTTTCCCTTCCATTATCCTGGTTCCTGTAGTTATGTCTGGATACATACTTATTTATCAGAGTCTGATCCTAGGATCCACATATGAGTGAGAACATATGTCGATTTTTTTTCTGAGATTGTGTTACTTCACTTAGTATAACAGTTTCTAGTTCCATCCA
>NW_008330314.1:532389-533810 GCF_000622305.1 Nannospalax galili
CCTAGGTTGCTTCCATCTCTTAGCTATTGTGAAAAGAGCAGCAACAAACATGGATGTACAAGTGTCTCTGCAATAGGACGAGTTCTTTGGGCATATGCCAAGGAGCGGTATGACTGGGTCAATCGATAGGTTCATTTGTAGTTTTTTAAGAGTACTCCACACTGCTTTGCATAGGGGTTGAACCAGTTTGCAGCCCCATCAGTGGATGAGTTTTCCCCTTTCCCCACATCCTCTCCAACATTTGGTATCATTTGTTTTCTTGATCTGAGCCAGTCTGACCGGGGTAAGATGAAATCTTAAAGTGGTTTTAATTTGCATTTCACTAATTATTAGTGATTTTGAACATATTTTAAGGTGTTTCATAGCCACCTTTACTTTTTTTGAGAACTCTCTGTTCAGCTCCTTAGCCCGTCTTTTAATTGGGTTGCTTCACGTCTTGGTTCTCTGTTTCTTGAGTTCGTTATAAATTCTGGTTATTAAACCTCTATCGGATGTGTCACTGGTGAAGAATTTCTCCCATTCTGTGGTTTTCTGTTTGCTTCCTTGGTTGTCTCCTTTGATGTACAGAAGCTTTTTAGTTTAAAGAAGTCCCATTTTTAATTCTTGCCCTTGTTTCCTGAGCAATTGATGTCCCGTTTAGAAAATCCTTTCCTACACTTATATCTTGTAGGTTTTTCCCAATGTTTTCTTCTAACAGTTTCAGAGTTTCAGGCTTTACATTGAGGTCTTTGAGCCACTTGGAACTGGGTTTTTTTCAGGGTGAAAGAAAGGGGTTTAGTTCCACTCTTCTACAAGTGGAGATCCAGTTTGCCAGCACCATTTTCTGAACATGCTGTCTTTCCTCCAGTTAATGCTCTTGGAACCTTTGTCAAATATCAGGTGGCTGAAATTGCATTTGCTTATATTTGGGTCTTCAATTTTGTTCCTTTGGTCTATGGGTCTATTTTTGTGCTAGTACCATGTTGTTTTTATGACTAAAACTCTGTAACACAGCTGGAAATCTGGTATAGTGATCCCCCTGGCATTGCTCTTAGTTCTCAGGGTTGTTTCGGCTATCTGAGGTCTTTTGTGCTTCCATACGAATCTTAGGATATTTTTTTCCAATTATGTGAAAAATATCATGGGGATTTTGATTGTTATTGTATTGAATCTATAAATGATTTTCGGTAGGATGGTCATTTTCACAATATTAATTCTTCCAATCCATGAACATGGGAGGTCTTTCAATCTTCTGATGTCTTCCTCAATTTCTTTCTTTAAAGATTTAAAATTTTCATTGTAGAGCTCCTTAATGTCTTTGGTCAGGTTTATTTCGAGATTTTTTTTTCAGCTGTTGTAAAGGGGAGTGTTTCCATGTGCTTTTTCTCTGATTGCTTGTTATTGGTATATAGAAAGGCTACAGACTTTTTTGGTTAAATTTG
>NW_008330314.1:534285-534593 GCF_000622305.1 Nannospalax galili
TCTATGTTCATTAAGGATATGGGTCTACAGTTTTCTTTTTTGGTTGCATCTTTACCTGGCTTTGGTATTAGAGTGATGCTGGCTTCATAGAAGGAATTTGGAAATTCTCCCTCCATTTCTATGTTTTTCAATAAATTAAGTAATATTGTATGCAGCTCTTCTTTAAATGTCTGATAGAACTCTGCTGTAAATCCATCTGGTCCTGGGCTTTTTTTCCTTGGGAGTTTTTGTATTACTGTTTCAATTTCTTTTTGTGTTATGGGTCTGTTTAAGCTGTTAATCTCTTCTTGGTTTAGTTTTGATGGTTC
>NW_008330314.1:535599-536855 GCF_000622305.1 Nannospalax galili
ATTGTTCCTTTGATCAGAATGAAGTGGCCCTCTTTGTCTCTTCTGATTAGTTTTAAAGTCTATTTTGTCAGATATTAGAATTGCTACGCCTGCTTTTTTCTTAGTGCCATTTGCTTTGTATACTTTTTTCTGTCCTTTCACTTTGAGATAGTGTCTGCCATTGAAAGAGAGATGAATTTTTTGTAGACAACGAAAGATGGGTTTTGTTTCTTAATCCATTCACCTAGTCTGTGTCTTTACACTGGGGAGTTCAGGCTCTTAATATTTAAAGTTATTAATGAAAGATGGGTATTGAATCCTGTCCTTTTTATCTCTGTTTACATTCTTGATATAGCTGTACCTTTTCACAGTTATACCTTCATTGGATTTCTTTCTGCAATCTCATGGGTATGGGCATTCCTTTCTTCAGCCCTTTGTGTTGATTCCAGAACTCTCTGAAGGGCTGGTTTTGTGGACATGAATTCCTTCAACCTATTTATGTCATGGAAGATTTTTCTTTCCCCTTCGACTATAATAGCCATTTTGGCTGGGTATGGGAATCTGGGTTGGCATCTGTGGTCATTTAAAACTGGGAATACTTAGGTCCAGCCTCTTCTGGCTTTCATAGTTTGCACTGAAAAGTCAGCTGTAATACTGATGTGTTTTCCTTTATATGTGACTTGTTTTTCTTTTGCAGTTTTCAGTATTCTCTCTTTGTTCTGTATGTTTAGTGTTTTTAGTATAATGTGCTGTGGAGAGTTTCTTTTCTGGACCTGTCTGTTTGGTGTTCTATATGCTTCTTGTATTTGAATGGGCATGTCCTTCTTTACTTTTGGTAAATTTTCTTCCACAATTCTGTTGAATATCTGGTTCATGCCATTATCTTGGTATATCCTTCCTGTATGTCTATGATTCATAAGTTTGGTCTTTTTATGGTTTAACATAATTCACGCATATTCCATCCTTGTGATTTCTTAAATTTTTCATAATCTTTGCTTGTGTGGTCTAGTTCATCCACTTTATCTTCAGTCTTGATACTCTGTTTTTCATTTCATTCATCCAATTTGTGAGGCTTTCTCCTGTCATTTCCAATTGGCCTACTCAGTGTTTCACTTCCTTCTTCATTTCAACCTGAGTATTCTTCAATATTTCTAACTCTTTTCTGAATTCATTCAGAAGTTTATCTCTACCTTCCTCTAGTTCTTTGATTTCATTTTTGTGTGTGAGTTCTTTACATTCACTGAATTCTTTTATCATGTTTATAATTGTTCTTTTGA
>NW_008330314.1:537148-542134 GCF_000622305.1 Nannospalax galili
GTGGCTGGATTGCTTTTGTCTTCAGGAGTTCCCACAGAGGCCCATTTCAGGTGCAGGTCAGATGTTTTCAGGCTTTCTCCTAAGGTCTGGATCCCTCCAGGAATGATTTTGGCCTCAGGAATTTGGGAGTTGGACTGGCCTGGGAGCCTGGCCCAGGAAAGATGCTGGTCTGGTGGGAGCCTGAGGCTCAGCCATTTCTCAAAACTGCTGACAGACCTCGGTTGGTGACCTTTTCATTCAGTCCACAACCTTGGCTCCCAGCCGGGGCCAACAGCCTTGGCCCACAACCTTGGCTCCCAGCCAGGGCCAACAGCCTTGACCCACAACCTTGGCCCGCAGCCTTTTTCTCCTTTCCAGTAAATAGCCTTGTTCTCCGTGAATCAGTAGATTCCTCCCTTAGAGTACGTCAGGGCCCCTGTGTTCTGACTGGTTTGATTACTCACTCTTTACTTCTTTGTTCTCATTCTCTATTTAAACTCATGCTTGTGCTTTAATAAATGAAACTTGATCAGAACCTTGTCTTGTCTCCATTTCTCTTGCCGCTTGCCTCATCCACGTCCCCACTCCCCAATCCAGGTACTTCGTGGGAGTTTCTGCCGGGTCAGAACGGAGCCACGCTGCGGAGTGGCCTCCCACAGAGTGGCACCCAACATGGGGCCTGGATACTGGGGACAGCATGAGGGACATGACAGAGGAAAAAGGGGTGAGTGCACCCGCTCAAATAATTTGGAGATGCCGCAGGAGCCTGCTGCAACTGAGCCGAAGGTAAGTTGGTCGTTCAATCATGGGGCAAGAATTGAGCCAGCATCAGATTTATGTGATACAGTTAAGAGAAGCTCTGCAGGCAAGAGGAGTAAAGGTTAAAAGTGAGGATTTATTTCATTTCTTTGATTTTGTAAAGGACATTTGTCCCTGGTTTCCCCCAAAATGGGTTATAGATATAAAGAGATGGAGAAGAGTAGAAGATGCATTACAAGATTTTTATACAGTGTTTGGGCCTGGAAAGGTCCCAGTTACTGCTTTTTCTTATTGGAATCGAATAAAAGAATTAATAGATAGGAGAGATGAACATGAACCAGTAGTGGCAGCGATTGCCCGGGCTGAAGAGATTTTTAGAAATAGTTCTAACTCAGAGTTGAGGGAAATTCCCAAGGATGCACCTGACTTAATTTCCCTTGAAGATGAGGATTCTCCTAAAAATTTAAAGAAGGTGTCTTCAGAGTCAGTTAAAGGAAAGGAAAATCAAGAGGATGCCCAAAAGTCTAAAAAAGAACATATTCGTATTTTTCCTCTTTTACCAGAAGCTGTCTGCTTAACTTCGGATGCAGATGGCACAGAGTCTGAAAGAGAGGGGTTGATTTGCAAAACTGAGACTAGATCATTAACTGGCCATGAAAGGCAAGAATGTGACCACCCTCCTTCCTATAGTGTACCACCTGCTCCAACTATCATGGCAGCAATAGATCCTAGATCAGAATCGAAGGAACAGATAGAACAGTTGCAGGAACAAATTAAGTTGGAGGAAATACATCAGTTACTGATACTCAAACAAATTAAGCTAGAAGAGATGCATCAGTCGCTGATACTCAAATTACAAAAGCTTAGAACAGGTAGAGGTAGCGAGGCTGTTGTAGATAGAGAAAGAGCTCGCCCAACCCCCAGGGGGCCCGGCCTTCACTCATATAAAGAGAACTTTAATGAACCTGATAGACTTCCCTCCCATATGGAAGCTTTTCCCATAACGGAAACAGTAGATGATCAGAGGTAGGCATGGTGACATCATACAGGACTTGAATTTCCACTAATCAAAGAATTAAAGACTGCTGTGTCATAATATGGAGCTACAGCTCTATATACCTTAGCTATCTTAGAAGGCGAGGCTGAGAAATGGCTAACTCCTATTGATTGGAATACATTGGTAAAGGCAGTCCTTAGTGGGGGTGATTATTTGTTATGGAAATCAGAGTATTTTGACAACTGTAAGGAGACAGTTAGAAGGAATCAACAAACTGGAAATGGATGGGACTTTGATATGTTAGCAGGCGAAGGTCAGTATGGGACTAATGAATGACAGATGCAATATGATGCGGGTCTTTTTGCACAAATTCGAGTTGTTGCCACTAAAGCGTGGAGAAAACTTCCAGTTAAAGGGGACCTGGGAACTTCTCTCACCTCAGTCAAGTAGGGGTCTGATGAGCCATTTGCAGATTTTGTTCATCGGTTAATGACCACAGCTGGAGAATATTTGGAAATATTGATGCAGGGCTAGAGTATGTAAAACAGTTGGCATATGAAAATGCTAATCCTGCCTGCCAGGCAACCATTAGACCTTACAGGAAAAAGATGGATTTGACTGACTATATTTGTCTGTGTTCAGACATAGGTCCGTCCTATAAACAGGGGCTTGCCATGGCAGCAGCTTTTAATGGACAAACTGTAAAGGATTTTCTGGCTGACAGGTATAAAACTAAAAGCAAGGGGTGTTTTAAATGTGGTAAGAGTGGGCACTTTGCCCAGGAATGCAAGGAAGATGATGATCAACAAAAGACTAATGATAAAAAGGCTCCTAGATTATGTCCCAGGTGTAGAAAGGGAAGACATTGGCTCAGAGATTGTAGGTCTAAGACTGATATTGAAGGGAGACATTTATCTCCTCGTCAGGGAAACTGGTGGAGTGGCCAGCCCCAGGCCCTGAAACAAGCTTTTGGGGCAGCCAATTTCATTCCTGCCAGCAGCAGCAATCCATTTCAGACCTCAGCAGAGCAACCCCAGGAAGCGCAGGACTGGACCTCAGTTCCTCCTCCCACACAATATTGACTCCAGAGATGGGAATTCAGACCATAGGGACTGGAATTTTTGGACCATTCTCCAACAATACTTGCGGGCTGATACTAGGGCAAGGTAGTGCTGCCCTAAAAGGCTTATCTGTTGTACCTGGGATAATTGATGCAGATTATACTGGGGAAATAAAAATCTTAGCCCGAGCTGTTGGCAATATAGTCACTATCCCACAGGGGGATCATTTTGCTCAAATAATTCCAATACCTCTGGTTAAATCCAGTCATCTTGTTTAGGGAAAAAGCAGAGGAAATAAAAATTTCAGTTCATCTGATGCTTATTG
Organism: Nannospalax galili; assembly: GCF_000622305.1. Lineage (NCBI taxonomy): Eukaryota > Metazoa > Chordata > Mammalia > Rodentia > Spalacidae > Nannospalax > Nannospalax galili. The sequence continues at coordinate 540,270 of NW_008330314.1, forward strand.
GGTCCAGGCCATTACTCACAAAAAACCTACATTGACTTTTTGGCTTGATGGAAAGACATTCGATGGCCTTATCGATACTGGAGCTGATGTTACTATTATTTCTGCTGAGGCCTGGCCTGCAGCCTGGCCCACAGTTGAGACTTTGACTAATTTAAAAGGTATAGGACAGAACCATAACCCAAAACAGAGTTCAAAATTTCTCTCTTGGAAGGATTCCATGGATAATTCTGGTTTGATTAAGCCTTTTGTAGTTCCTTATTTACCAGTAAACCTATGAGGAAAAGATTTGCTTTCGCAAATGGGAATCATTATGTATAGTCCAAACGATATTGTTACTGCACAGATGCTTGCTCAGGGCTATAACCCTGGCAGGGGATTAGGAAAAAGAGAGGATGGATGATTATTACCAATACCAATCCAAGGCCAAAATGATAAGCGAGGCTTGGGAAATTTATGATGGCGGCCATTGATGACCCTGCACCCTCAAACTGTGTGGATCGTATAACCTGGTGATCAGATGATCCGGTTTGGGTAGCTCAATGGCCGCTTACAGCAGAGAAGTTGGCAGCAGCCACTCATTTGGTGCAGGAACAACTTGAGGCAGGGTGCATTGAAGAGACTTGTTCTCCATGGAATACACCCATATTTGATATTAAAAAGAAGTCAGGAAAATGGAGATTATTGCAAGACTTAAGAGCAGTCAATGCTACCAGGGTCCTCATGGGAACTTTACAGCCAGGTTTGCCTTCACCAGTTGCTATACCACAAGGATATTTTAAGATAATAGTAGATCTTAAGGATTGTTTTTTCACCATACCCTTATATCCTGAGGACCATAAACGCTTTGCTTTTAGCCTCCCTTCTATTATTTTTAGAGAACCTATGAAGAGATATCAATGGAAGGTCTTGCCTCAAGGAATGGCTAATAGCCCTACCCTTTGTCATAAATTTGTAGCCGCAGCTCTTCAAAAGACTAGGAATATTTGGTCATCTATGTACATAATCCATTATATGGATGACATTTTAATAGCAGACCCGACAGGGGAAGCGGTGTTACAATGTTATACTCAGTTAAAACCTGATTTATTGGATGCCGACTTACAAATTGCCCCTGAAAAGGTGCAAACGCAGGATCTTTACTCTTATTTAGGTTTTCAGATTGATGGACGAAAAATATCTACTCAGAAGGCTATCCTTAGACTTGATAAACTGCAAACCCTAAATGATTTCCAAAAATTATTAGGTGATATTAATTGGTTACGTCCTTATTTAAAATTGACCAATGGTGATTTAAAGCCCCTTTTTGATATTCTTAAAGGGGATGCAAATCAAACCTCACCCAGAATGCTTACTGAGGAGGCCAGAGTCACCATACATAGAGTTGAGGAAGCAATTGCTAATCAATTTGTTACCAATATAGATTATTGCAAGCCCTTATGGCTCGTAATTTTTAATACCCAGTTATCACTCACAGATCTTCTTTGGCGGGAGCCCGGTCATCCTCTTATGTGGATACATTTACCTGCCTCCCCCAAAAAGATATTGCTTCCATATTATGATGCAGTGGCTGACTTAATGATTATTGGTCAGGATCACAGTCGTAAATATTTTGGTATGGACCCTCTTCATATTGTACAACCTTATACCAAGGATTATATTGACTGGCCACTTCAGAATTCGGAAACTTGGCTAATAGCTTGTGCTAATTTTTGGGGGGTTTTATATAACCATTACCCACCTGACAAGCTCATTCAATTTTGTAATTTGCATACTTTCATTTTTCCACGTATTACTAGCCATCAACCTTTACCTACTGCCTTGTTAGTTTTTACGGATGGTTCCTCCAATGGCATGGCAGCTTATTC
>NW_008330314.1:542213-554026 GCF_000622305.1 Nannospalax galili
TTATGTTCCCTGATACACCTCTTAATATATACACTGACAGTGAGTATATCGCTCATGCTATACCTCTTTTAGAAACTGTTCCTATAATTGGGCATATTTCTGAAGCTGCAGATCTTTTTTGTCAGTGCCAGCACCTCATCCACCAGAGGACAGCCCCATTCTTCTTAGGACACATTCGAGCACACTCTAACCTTCCAGGGCCTTTAGCAGCCGGCAATCAGGTCACCAATGCAGCCACCAAACTTGTTGCTATTGCTGCTCCTTCTAATATTGCACAAGCTCAACGGGCTCATGAGTTACACCATCTTAATGTAGCTTCCCTACAATTAATATTTAGACTCACCAGAGAACAAGCTAGAAAAATAGTTAAAGAATGTAAGACTTGTGTCACTTTCCTTCCTGTTCCCTATCTAGGAGTCAATCCTAGAGGACTTGTCCCTAACATGCTTTGGCAAATGGATGTATCTCATTATAAAGATTTTGGTAAATTTAAATATATTCATGTTTGCATTGATACTTTCAGTGGATTTCTTTGCGCTTCATTACAAACAGGGGAAGCTACTAAACATGTTATTGCTCATTTGCTCCACTGCTTTTCTATAATGGGTACCCCAAAAAATATTAAAACAGATAATGGTCCTGGATATGTATCTCAAGCTTTTCACAATTTCTGTAGCACCTTGCAAATAAAACATATGACGGGAATTCCTTATAATCCACAGGGCCAAGGTATTGTCGAAAGAGCTCACCTACTTATAAAAAATACACTAAATAAAGTAAAAAAGGGGAAATGGTATCCCATCAGGGGATCCCCCAGCAATTTATTAAATCATGTACTCTTTATTTTAAATTTTTTAAATTTAGATGCTCATGGTAAGTCTGCTGTAGATCGCTTTTGGCACCCAGAATCAAAAAGACATTATGCCATGGTCAAATGGAAAGACCCCCTGGATAATTCGTGGCATAGCCTGGATCCAGTATTAATATGGGACAGAGGATCTGTCTGCATTTATTCACAGCAACATGATGCAGCCCGCTGGTTACCTGAACGCTTAGTGAAACAAATAGATACTAATCAAGGTTCCAGGGAAAATGAGACTCCCTGAGGAAAATTTCTCTGTTCTTTTCCAGCTGAAACAGACCAAGCCCCCTGAGATGGAAAATCCTGGTTTTGAAAGTCTTCGCTGCTGTGCTCATTGTTGCCACCTTGGCCATCACCAACTTCATCATTACCATTGTCATACAAGATCTGGTAACCAAGCTACAAAAAGTACCATAAATGGCCAATAATAGGGTGATAATTATGATCACCCTTTTCCTGCTGGCCATCAATTGAGTGATGGCTGAGGGCCGCTGGGCCCTGGTTCCCTCCCCGCATATACTCTTACCCTTTTTCCTCTCCAAATCATCCCTAATGTTTCTGATGTCCATCCCACCCAGTCATCAAGGATTTGGAGATCCCAATGCTGTAGCAAGATGAATGGATGCCAAATATGGAAAGCCCTGTGATTGTTGGGGCGGAACTTATAAGGCCTACAGCTTCAACCAGGGAATGGTTACTCAAAAGGCAGATTGTGGAGACCGTCAGGCCCACCTAGTGTTCAACCTCAATCCATACAATCTGTCAGTCAGACACCAGAGCTGGGTCTGTATTCTTAAACCTAAGATTATTCCCATTATTAATGGCAATCCAGGCCCTTGTCCCCTCAATCCATACAATCCAGAGGTCAGACACCAGAGTTGGGTCTGTATTCTTAAACCTAAGGTTATTTCCATCATTAATGACAAACCAGGCCCTTGTCCCTTTTCCTCGTTCTATCCAACCATGCACACTGTCTGTTAGCAAATGGCCCAACAATATACTAATCCCTCCAATAATAAAACCTATTGGATGGGAATTAGGATAGATAGAACCCCAGCCCCCACTGAAGGGGGAAATTTGGCATCCTCCCAATGTTATGGTAACCCTGGGGAATCTGTGTGCTGGGAGCTGGAGGCTCCCATCGGCTATTCTGATGGTGGTGGGACCCAGGATAAAGTCTGAGAATTAAGGGTCCACAAGGAAATAGAACAAAGAATTCAAGCTTTATACCCTGAGCTTAATTATCACCCATTGGTGATCCCGGATGACAGAGGAGAGCTAAATCTCAATCCCCAGACCCAAAGCCTGCTGGAGCTAACCCTCTCATTGCTAAATCAAACTGCCCCTCAGTTAGCCGAGGATTGTTGGCTCTGTCTGCATGTCAGGCCTCCCCGACCCATTGCAGTGATTGTTAACTCTTCCGATGCAAAAGATTTCATCTCACTACACAATTGTACCTTAATTCCCCCGATCCAGGTCCGGCCCCTGCCAATATCACCTGGCTCCTGTGTTTGGGCCTCGCCCTATCCTAACATCTCTCGGGTGGATGTGGGAAGTGTCCCCTTTACATCCTGTGGCTCAAATATCTCCACATTGATTAACATTGATCCCTGCCCCCCTACCGGTATGATCCTGGTTTGTGGAGGAGGGTGGGCCCACAGGTTCCTGCCAGCCAACTGGATGGGCCTTTGTGCCCTCGCCATCTTATTTCCAGACATAGACATTATACCGGGTGGTGAGCCCCTCCCTATTCCTTCCTTTGATTATATAGGAGGTAAGAGCAAAAGAGCAATTCAGATGATCCCCCTATTGGCTGGCTTAGGAATAACTGCGGGGGAAACCACAGAGGTCACAGGATTGGGAGTGGCCACTCATTTGCACAGGAAACTCTCCCTGCAATTAATCCATGATGTTCAACTTCTCTCTGATACCATCCTAGACATCCAAAAACAATTAGATTCCCTGGCTGAGGTGGTCTTACAAAATAGAAGGGGACTAGACTTACTAACTGCCGAAAAGGGAGGGATATGCTTATTTTTACAGGAGAAATGCTGCTTTTATGCCAACAAATCTGGAATCATCCAAGATAAGATTAAAAAGCTCCAGGAAAATCTAGAAGAGAGAAGGCGAGAGTTCCAGGAGAGTCCACTCTGGACCAGTCTACACGGCTTTCTACCCTATCTCCTCTCCCTGCTTGGCCCCGTTTCTGTGTTCCTCCTTGCCCTCACTGTAGGACCCTGTGTGGTCAGATGGCTCATGGCATTTGTCAGACAGCAGATAGAGGCTCTCCTGGCTAAACCGATGCAGGTCCATTACCATCGCCTTGATATCATGGATTGAAAGTTAATAGGGACACGTTGCTATGATGGTGCTACTAGCCATCCCCCTTGAGAGATGAACTGGACAGTCAATGACAGGTACATGAGAATACCCCCTTGATGGCAACCTAAGACAGGAGGGTAGTCTAATGCTACTACCTTATCCAATGACGGGTAAGTCCTTGGGGAAGGATACTCCAACCTAAGACAGGCGCAGTTCCCTAAGGGTCTAGCAACCTTCAATCCCTAAACTCTATAAAGTAAAAAAGGGAGACCTGTTGGGAGCCTGAGGCTCAGCCATTTCTCAAAACTGCTGACAGACCTGGGTTGGTGACCTTTCCATTCAGTCCACAACCTTGGTCAGAGCTGGGGCCAACAACCTTGGCCCACAACCTTGGCTCCCAGTTGGGGCCAACAGCCTTGACCCACAACCTTGGCCCGTGGCCTTTTTCTCCTTTCCAGTAAATAGCCTTGTTCTCCGTGAATCAGTAGATTCCTCCCTTAGAGTACGTCAGGGCCCCTGTGTTCTGACCGGTTTGATTACTCACTCTTTACTTCTTTGTTCTCATTCTCTATTTAAACTCATTCTTGTGCTTTAATAAACGAGACTTGATCAGAACCCTGTCTTGTCTCCATTTCTCTTGCCGCTTGCCTCATCCACGTCCCCACTCCCCAATCCAGGTACTTCATGGCAGTTTCCGTGAGTCAGAACCGAGTCACGCTGCAGCGTGGCCTCCCACACTGGTCTAGAGCAGCTGGTGGCTGTGCCACCTAGGATGCAAAGGCAGATGGGGCAGGAAGAGGCCCCAGGGCCTCCTGGGGACTGCACTGAGGAGCTGGGTTGGACTGGATGCAAAGGATCAGGAAGAGGAAATGTCAGCCCCAGTGACCCAGAAAGAGGTTGTTGGGTGGTGCAGGCCTAGGGAAGCAGAGGGATTTGAGGGCTGGGCCAGGCCCAGAAGCAGTGCTCCTGGGGCCCAGAGAAGGCACTATGTTGTTCTGGATGAAAAGAATCAGGGAGCAGTATTTGTTCCCCAGGTATCTGGGGCCCCAAGACAAGGAATGGGGCAGGGCCCAAACTTGGAGGAGAGAAGGGCCACAGAGATGGGAGGGTGAATGAGGCTGGGGGAGTCATGGCACGGAGGTCACAATGGACTTACCCCAGAGAGAGGCCTTTGGGTAGGGTCAAAACTTATTTCTTAACTGTAATTATTCTTTAATTATTCTGCTCAGATCTTTCACATATTTTAAAATTATCTTTCTGTGAACAGGTTTTTGTCTATTTTAGATACAAATCCATCATATGCATTGTGCCAATAATTTTTCTCAGAGATAGTTTATATTTTATATACTTAATAGTGTCCTTCACAGAGTAGATTTTTTAATTGTAATAAAATCTACATGTTTTGGAAACTGTTATTTGGGTTACATTCAAACCACATTACCAAATACAGGGTGATGTACATTGTTTAATTTCTGTGCAAAGATGTTTTAGTTTTGGTTTCTACATGTAGACCTAGGATTCAGTTTTAGGCAATTTTTTTGAAAGATGTAAGTCTGTCGATGTTTCTATTTTTATATATGGTCATGTGATTGCTCCAGCACAATTTGAGGAACACTGTCTTTCTCCCTTGAATTGCTTTTTGCTTCTTTGTCAAAGATCAATCAGTTGACCATATCTGTATGGATCTATTTTGGGCCTCTTTTCTGTTCAGTTGACTTTGTGTCTCTCTTTTTGTTCTGCCTTGATTACTCTGGTTTCATAGCAAGTCCAGAAATCAAGGAGTGTATGTATTACCTGTCCATTTATTCTTCTGCAGAATCACACGGAATGCATGTATCATGTTAGTGCCTCTATCTCTTTCTTCCTGTCTATAGAATAATCCTCAGTTTATCAATATCTACAAAACATTTTGCTGATGTCTTGATAGGGGGTGGAATATTTAGATCAATCATTTAAAAATAACCCCTTTGCAAAAGTGTTTTCATATATGCAAAATGAATCTCCATGGATTCCACTACTTAGCGTATTTTTGCATATATAATGTATAATCATACTTAGGCTTAAAATTTTTATTTTGGGATTGTGGGTACAAATATTGAAGAATTTCAAATTTCAATTTTTCTTTGCTGCTATTTTCATGTATGGTCTTTGTACTCTGAAACCTAGTTAGGTGCTCAATTATTGCCGCCAGGAAATTTGTTGCTGATGATGATTGAGGGGATGACACAGACAATCCTGTCATCTGTAAATAGACACAGTTTTATTTCTTCTGTTCTAATCTATAATTTTATTTCATATTTTCATCCTATTGCCCTAGCTGGAATATCCACCACAGTTGTAAAATAGGATTGTTGATAAAAATAAGTATTTTCCTTGTTCTTGTTCCAGTCTTAGGAAGAATGTGTCTAGTTTTATTTCCATTAAATAGTGTGCTCCTTGTACAGATTGAGGAAGTTCCCCTGTATTTTTTATTTTTGAAAAATTGTTTTTCATGAGTACTGTATATGACCTCTTTCCATCCCTCCTAGTCCCCCACACCCTCTCAATTTCTTATTCTCTTGAGTATTATTCTTACACACCAACACACACACACACACACACAACACACATATAGCACTGAGTCCAATTAGTGTTGCTCACCTGCACCTGTGTTTAGGATGGCCCATCAGGGATTAAATAACCTCTCAGGAAGCTAGCCCATGGAGAAAACTGTTTCTCCCTCCTCAGCATCCATCAACTGCCCATAGCTCTTCATTTCGAGATGGGACCCCATGACACTCTCCCATCCATCTTGGCATGTCAACTGATTTTGTCATTATCTAGCTCTTTTCAAACTACCATACTGTGGAGATTTCATTGTTCATTGTTGTGGTTTCCCTATTGTCTATGATACATTAACTAGGAGCAGATGTCTTGTACCTCTGGCTGTTACATTTTTTTTTCTACACCCCCCTCCCACTTCCATGATGTTCCCTAAGGCTTAAGCATAGAGGTTGCATTGTTGATGTGTCACTCAGGGATGGACACTTCATAGTCACATATTCTCTGCATTTAACCAATTGTGGAACTTTGTAATAGTCTCCATCTGTTGCAAAAAGAAACTTATTTGTTGGGTGGTGAGAGGCATAATGGTCTATAAATATAAGGATGCATATTAAAAAGTTCCCTCCCATTGAGCGCGCCTTAATTCTAACTAGACAGCTGTTGATTACCTCAAGATAAAAGTGCCACTACTGCATCAATAGAGATAGTTTTCTGGGACCATCATTGTTGTGGTTCATAGACTTTATGGCTGGGAAGTAGCATTGATTGGTTTTCTCCCTTGGAAGCTGCATAGTAACTTCTTATACTATGAGAGGCAGTCTTGAGGGAGGAGGCTTCCATGTCAATTCCAGATCAGTTTTTCCAAGTTTTGTGTTAGAAGTATGTTTTGTCTTTAGCAATAGTCTTATCTTCAAATTCTGGGAGGCAATCAAGGGGCTGTGTGACAATTATTATTTAGGAGTCTCTTAAACTATCCTGACCAACAACTCAAAGGGAGGTTCCCATGCCTAGCACTCTGATTTCTTTATATAGTCTTCAGGTAGTCACATGTACTCACATTTATATTGCACATGTATTTTTCAGTAGGCTTATTAAATGACATATTTCCATTTGATTTTTCACGTCACATAAGCACTACTTATCTCTCTTTACTCTGTGTAACCTTTCCTCCTCCTTCCCAGTTAAAGTACCCCACCTTTTCCTCATTTTCCTTTTGATAACTCTTTTTCCTTCTATGCTCTTCTCTCAAGCTCCTTCTCCCCTATCTCTCCTTGACTACATTCCATTTTCATGGTTCCTGAGATTATATCAGGATATATACTCACATATAGGACTTTGGAGCTAGGATCCACAAATGAGAAAGAACATACACCACTTAGTTTTTCTGAGTCTGGGTTGCCTCACTTGGTTTACAGCTGAGTAGAGCTCAATAGTATAAATGTACCACATTTTTGTCTTTTCATCAATTGAGGGGGGACCTTTAGGTAGTTTCCAATTCTTAGCTATTGTAAAAAGAGCAGCAACAGACATGACTGAGCAAGTATCTCTGTTGTAGGATATTGAGTCCTTTGTGTTTATGTCATGGAGTGGCATAGCTAGATCACATGGTAGATTTGTTTTTAATTTTTTTGCAGAGTTTTCCATACTGATCTTCATAATTGCTGCACCAGTTTACAATTCCACCAGTGGTAAATGAGTGTTTCCCTTTCTCCACACCCTTGCCAGAAGTTGGTATCATTTGTTTTCTTGATCTTAGCCATTCTGACTGGGATAACATGAAATCTTTAAGTAATTTTAATTTTAATTTCCCCAATTAGTGTTGAAAACTTTTGAAGATTAGATGTATCACTGGCGAAGATTCTTTACTACCCTGTGGGTTTTCTCATCACTTGATTGGCTGTTTCTTTTGTTATACAGATGATTTTAAGTTTATTGAGGTCCTATTTGTCAATTGTTTGCCTTAATTCCTGAGCAACTTAAGTCTGATTTAGAAAGTCATTTCCTGCACCTATATCTTGTATGATACTGCCTGTTTTCCTCAAACAGTTTCAGTGCTACAGGTTTCACATTGAGGTTCTTGAATCATTTGGAGATGACTTTTGTGCAGAGTGATAGGTATGGATCTAATTTCATTCTCCTACAGGTGGAGATCCAGTTTGCACAGCACCATTTGTTGAAGATGCTCTCTTTTCTCCAGTGTGTATTCTTGGCTCCTTTGTCAAAAATCAGGTGACTGAAATTGTATATACTCATGTTTGAGGCTTTATTTTGTTCCATTGATCTACGTGTCTGTTTCTGTGCCAAGACAGTGTTGTTTTTATGACTATATCCCTGTAATATAGTTTGAAATCTGTTATAGTAATCCATTCCAGCATTGCTCTTTGTGCACACAATTTCTTTAGCTGTCCGGAATTTTAGGATTTTTCTTTCTATTTTTGTGAAAAACATCATGGGGATTTTAGTTGGGATTGCATTAAATGTATAAATGGCTTTTGACAGGATGGTCATTTTCATAATATTAATTATACTAACCCACGAGCACATGAGGTCTTTCCAACTCCTAGTGTCTTCCTCAATCTCTTCATTCAAAGATTTAGAGTTTTCATTGTAAATTTCATTAACGCCTTTGGTCAGGTTTATTCCTATATATTTTTTGAGGCTATTGTGGATGTGAGTGTTTCTATTATTCTTTTCTCTGACTGACAGGCCATTGATATATAATAGGCTAATGAATTTTTTAAATTGATTTTGTATCTTGCCAGTTTGCTGAAAGTTTTGATAATTTTTAGAAGTTTTCTGATAAAATTTTGGGGATCTTTTGTTTATCACTACTCTAAGTAGTGATAGATTTTTTTTCTTTTCCTTCCTTTTAATTTCCTTCCCTTGTCTTACTGCCCTAGCTAATATTTCAAACACTGTATTGAAAAGGAGAGGGTATAGTGGAGAGCCTTGTCTCATTCCTGGTTTTAATGGGAATTCTTGGAGTTTTATTCCATTTTAATTATCTTGAGGTATGTTCCCGTTTCCTTCTGTACAACACCTTCTAAGATTTTTATCATGAGGGAATAGTGAATTTTATCAAAGGCCTTTTCTACAACCATTGAGATGATCATGTGACTTATCCCTTTAAGCCTAGGAATGAAATCAACATGGTCATAGCAAATGATATTTTTGATATGTATCAGTATGTGATATGCAATTTTTTATTGCGAATTTTTGTAACTGTGTTCAAAGGATATTGGCCTGTAGTTTGTGTGTGTGTATGTGTGTTTGTGTGTGTGTGTGTGTATTTGTTTTGGTATTAGAGTAATATTGGCTTCATAGAAGGAGTTCTGGAATCCCTCTCTATCTTTTAGAATAATTTAAGCAGTATTGGTTGTAGTTCTTTGAAAGTCTAGAAAAATTCTACAGTGAATGAATCTGGACCTGGGCTTTTTTCAGTCAAGAGGCTTTATATTAGTGTTTCAATCTCCTTATTTGTTACAGGTCTGTTTAAGCTATTGATTTTATCTTGATTTAACTTCGATGATTTGATTGAATCTAGAAATCCATCCTTTCATTTTTTAGATTTTCTAATTGAAAAGTATATGGGTTTTATAAAGTGATCCATAATAATACCCATTCCCCTGTATTTCTTTTTGGTTTTGTTTTTTTGTTGTTTTGTTGATTTGTTTTTGTTTTTGGTCTTTTTGAGACAGGGTCTCCCTGTAGCCCCAGCTATCCTGGAACTCACCATGTAGGCCAGGCTGGCCTAGAACTCACAGAGGATCTGCCTGCCTGCCTCCCAAGTGCTGGGACTAAAGGCATGCACCACTATGCCCGGCTCCCCTGTATTTCTTATTAGATGAGCATTTTAATTAAAATGGCATATTTTGCTTCTTGCTTTACTGTGTCAAGTGACAGGATCATATACATTTCCCTTTTTAATTTGTTGATGTGGTGGATCATCTGGTTGATTTTTATAATTTTAAAACCAGTTTTGTGGGTTTTAGATTGACCCATCTTTGTGATGCTATATAATTTATTATATTTTGTATGTAAAGAACTATTTCATGTCATCTCAAAAGGAAATAAAATTGTTGACTATTAAAGGATGTTTATGCCAGAGTCCCTGCTGATCTTAGCAAGGTGAAATCTATGAATCGTTGACCTCTCCCAGAGTAAACATTGCACCACAAGGCACTAAGTGCTCACAGCTACATCGGAAATTTGAACACCAGATGCTTGTGGCATTATACCACATGTTGTATTTCAGAGAAATTTCAAATAATCTCTTATTTGCATATGTTAATACATTGTCAAAATTAGTGTTGGAGAATAAAGGAGGTATATTCAAGAGCAAATATCTTCCACATTTTGTAAGTCTTATCTACAAGAAAAGATGCAAATTAATTGAGAAGACATAAACATGATAGCAATAAAAGAAATTGCAGTAGTTAGAGCAGAACACCACTGGCACTGTTTTTTTTTTTTTTTTTGAGATATGAGGAATAATCAAGAATAAAGTGTGGCAAATTCCCTCTCTAGGTCAGACAGTGTCCACACTATCTGACTGGGTAGATATAGATATTGTCTCATCCTTACTCTTCTATGGCCAGGAATGCCTGCCAAGCAGGCAAGAATTTGAATTACCATCTACTATCCTGTAGATGCACAGCTGTCTGGAGACAAATGGAAGACTTACTATCCAATCTTCCTGACAGGAAAATTTTACCCTTAGGCTAAATAAGTTTATAATTTATAAAGCTGCACCAGGTACTCTTGTGATTCTTATATATCTATATCCAGAGACAATATAGCTGTGGATAGACTTCACCACTACGCAATCTTATTGTGTGGAGAAACATACCACTTCAACTGTGCTTATCTGTAGAGGAAACATATTTAGAGAAACGGTAGTCTGACTGCATAATTGTGGCTAATACATAAAACATTGTGTCATAGATCTATCACATTATAAAAAAATAGAATACAGAAAATAGAATGATGCATTCAATTTTAAAGCTCATGTTCAAACTTTACCAGGCTTAGGCATAATAATGAAAACAACATTGCTCATATGTGCTACTGCATTTTGATATTATGCCCCTAGCCTTAGACATGATGCCAGAATCTTGGTAACTTTACATTTCAGGTATTATTTTATAGTTGTTAGCCTCTAAGTTAGAACTAAGGTAGTCCTTAAAATATACTGAGTATATCATATTTAGGAATTACTTTGTAGGTACAAACTGATGCAAATTGAGATAAGTAATGTCCAAGGATTAAAAAACTCCAAATTTGCCTCACCTCCCTTTACCTCCATGGACTGTACAGCCTCCAGGAGTCGTGGTGCCAGCATCTATCCTGGTCCCCTGGAGCCCTCTGGGCCTGGTCCCACCCTCACCTCCCTTTGCTTCCTGGTCTGCACATCCTCCAGTGTCCTGGTGCCATCACCTTCCCTGGGTAAGTCCAGTGCACTTACTGCGCCTTGACTACCCTAGCCTCTTTCCCCCTCCCAACTCCCCTGCAGCATCTCTCCTCCTAGCCTAGGTACAGGCCCATTTCTTATCTTGGCAACCCAGACACCAGGGCTAACCTCTCTGCCCAGAGCCACCACTGATTACTGATCCTTTGCATCCTGAACAACCCAGTTCCTCCCTGTGGTCCCCAGGAACCCTCTGAGCCTGGTTCTGCTCTCACATCCCTTTACTTCCCTGAGTGGCACAGCCACCAGCTTCCTGAGACCAGCATCTTTCCTGGGCTCTTCTCCTGGCTGGGCCAGCCCCCCAAATCCTGAGGGCAGTATCTTCCCTGGAGGGACCCAGAACTTAGAAGGCCTGAGAGCATCTGAGCCTCATCTCACTTGGATCTCTGTTGGACCTACTGAAGACAAAAGAAATTAGGCCACTCCAATATAAAATCAAAAGAGAGAACCTGAAGCCTAGACCAACCAGCTTCTAATGCCCAACAAGTAAACCACAAAGGCACATAAAGTTTACAAAAAGAAGCAGATCTAAACTCAATAAAGGAAGGCTTGAGTTTCACACAAGAATCAGAAACTACAAAAGAAATTCACATGTCAAAGTCACACAGAAAAAATAAT
>NW_008330314.1:554083-567622 GCF_000622305.1 Nannospalax galili
AACAATGAGAACTCCATATGGATAACACAGGAACTCAAAACAACAATGATAAACATGATAAAAGGATTCAGTGAATTTAAAGAATATAAAAACAAAGAAATCAAAGAGCTGAAGGAAGATAGGGATAAAATTCTGAATGAATTCAGAAAAGAGTTAGAAATAATGAAGAATATTCAGGCTGAAATGAAGAAGGAAGTGAAACACTGGGTAAACCAATTAGAAATGAAAGGCGAAAGCCTCACCAATAGAATGAATGAAATAGAAAACAGAATATCATGACCAGAAGATAAAGTGGACAAATTAGACCACTCAAGCAAAGACGGTGAAAAACTTAAGAAAACACAAGAATGTAATATGCAAGAATTGTGTGATACCATATAAAAAACAAACGTACAAATCATAGGCATACAGGAAGGAGAAGAATCTCAAGATAATGGCATGGAACAGATCTTCAACAGGATTGTAGAAGAATATTTCCCAAAATTAAAAAAAGACATGCCCATACAAATACAAGTAGCATATAATACAGGAACAGAAAAGAAACTCTCCATGGAACATGACAGTAAAAACACTAACTGTCCAGAACAAAGACACAATGCTGAACGCTGAAAAAGAAAAACAAGTCACATACAAAGGAAAACCCATCAGGATTACAGCTGACTTTTCAGTGCAAACTATGAAAGCCAGAAGAGCCTGGACCAAAGTATTCCCAGTTCTAAATGACCACAGATGCCAACCCAGATTACTTTACCCAGCCAAAATGTCTATCATAGTTGAAGGGGAAAGAAAAATATTCCATGACATGAATAGGCTGGAAGAATTCATGTCTACAAAACCAGCCCTTCAGAGAGTTCTTGAAGCACTACAAAGAGCTGGGGAAACAAACGACTATATACAAGGAGTGATGGAAAGAAATTCAATGAAGGTGTAACTGTGGAAATACACAGCTGTATCAAGAACGCTAACAAAAATAAAAACGACAGGATTCAATACACATCTTTCATTAATAACTTTAAATATCAATGGACTGAACTTCCCAGTCAAAAGATACAGACTAGTTGAATGGATTAAGAAACAAAACCAGTCTTTTTGTTATCTGTAAGAGACTCATATCACTTTTAAGGACAGGTGCAACCTTAAGGTGAGGATGGGAAAAAATATACGAAATGAAAGGTACTAAGGAAAAAGCAGGCATTGCAATTCTAATATCTGACAAAATAAACTTTAAACTAAAACTAATCAGAAGAGACAAAGAGGGCCACTTCATTCTGATCAAAGGAACAACTGACCAAGAAGATATTACAATCATGAACATATATTCACCAAACTCTGGTGCAACCAACTTCCAAAAAACAGTACTATAGAGCTTCAAGACCCAGATTAATCCCAACTCTTTAATAGTAGGGGACTTCAATACCCCATTGTCACCATTAGATAGGTCAATAGGACAGAGAATTAACAGAGAGACATCTGACCTAAGCAATACCATATGTCAAATGGACCTAACAGACATCTACTGAATATTCCACCCAAGCACCAAATAATATACTTTCTATTCAGCACTGCATGGAACCTTCTCCAAAACCTCCCATGTACTGGGGCAAAAAACAAACCTCAACAAATACAAAAAGATTGAAATAATTCCATGCAGTCTATCAGACCATAATGCAATAAAGCTTAAAATCAACACCAGAAGACACCCCAGTAACCACATGAACACATGGAGATTAAACAACACATTCCTGAATGATGAAAGGGTCAAAGGAGAAGTTAAGAAAGAAATAAAAGTATTCCTGGAAGTAAATGAAAAAGACAAGACACACAAAAAAGCCTATGGGAAACATTGGAAGCAGTCCTTAGAGGGACGTTTATAGCTCTAAGCGCCTACATTAAAAAATCAGAAAGAACACAAACAAATGACTTATCATTGAAATTCAAGACACTTGGAAAAAAACAACGAATGAAACTTAAACCTAGCAGACAAGAAGAAATAAGAAAAATCAGAGCAGAAATTAATGAAATAGAAACAAAGAAAACAATAAGAAGAATCAATGAATCCAAGAGCTTGTTCTTTGAGAAGATAAAGCAGATTGATAGACTACTAGCCCAGTTAACCAAAAGAAAGAAAGAGCATCTCCAAATCAACAAAATCAAAGATGAAAACGAAAATATTCCAACAGACACCAAAAAGGACCAGAACATTATAAGGGAATACTTTTAAAACCTATATGCTACTAAATTTGAAAACCTAAAAGAAATGGTCACATACCAAAAATCATGGGAAACACCAAAACTAAACCAAGAGGAGATTAACAGCTAAAACAGACCATTGCAATAAGGAAATTGAAACAGTAATACAAAAACCCTTACAAAAAAAGCCCAGGACCAGATGGATTTACAGCATGATTCTATCAGGCATTGAAGAAGATCTACATCTAATACTACTTAATTTATCCAAAAAGGTAGAAATGGAGGGAGAACTTCCAAATTCCTTCTATGAAGCCAGCATCACTCTAACACCAAAGCCACATAAAGATACAACAAAAAAGAAAACTATAGACCCATATCCTTAATGAACATAGATGCAAAAATTATCAAAAAAATACTTCCAAAAGACATACAGACTCACATCAAAAATATCATCCACCATGATCAAGTTGTCTTTATTCCAGAGATGCAGGGATGGTTCAATATATACAAGTCAATAAACATCATAAATCATCTAAATGGGTTCAAAGACAAGACCCACATAGTCATCTCAATAGATGCAGAGAAGGCCTTTGAAAAAATTCAACATGCATATATGTTCAAAGCCAAGAGGGAACTGGACTGGAGGGAACATACCTCAACATAATTAAAGCCATATATAACAAACCCACAGCCAACATCATTCTAAATGGAGAAAACTGGAAGAATTCCCACTGAAATCAGGAACCAGACAAAGCTGTCCACTATCACCACTCCTCTTTAACATAGTGCTTGAAACTCTTGTTAGAGCAATAAGACAAGAGAAGGAAATTAAAGGAGAAATAATTGGAAAAAAACAGATCAAATTATGACCTTTTGCAGATAATATGATATTATATCTAAGGGATGCCAAAAATTCTACCAGAAAACTCTTAGTAATTATTAACATGTTGAGTAAAATGGCAGGTTACAAAATTAATCAACAAAAATCTGTAGCCTTTCTACACACCAATAACAAGAAATCAGAGAAAGAGTACATAGAAACACTCCCCTTCACAATAGCTGCAAATTATATACATACATACATACATACATACATATATGAATAAACCTGACCAAAGACATTAAAGACCTCTATAACGAAAATTTTAAATCCTTAAAGAAAGAAATTGAAGAAGACATCAGAAGATGGAAGGACCTCCCATGCTCATGGATTGGAAGAATTAATATTGTTAAAATGACCATCCTACCAAAAGTCATTTATAGATTCAATGCACTGTCAATAAAAATCCCCATGACATTTTTCACAGAATTGGAAAAAAATCATAAGATTCATATGGAAGCACAGAAGACCTCGGATAGCCAAAGCAACCCTGAGCACTAAAAGCAATGCTGGTGGGATTACTATGCCAGATATTAAACTGTAGTGCAGAGCTATAGTCATAAAAACAACATGGTACTGGCAAAAAAAACAGACTCATAGATCAATGGAACAAAATTGAAGACCCAAATATGAGTACATTGAATTACAGCCACCTGATATTTGACAAAGGTGCCAAGAACATTCACTGGAGGAAAGACAGCATGTTCATCACATGGTGCTAGCAAAACTGAATCTCCACCTGTAGAAAAATGAAACTAAATCCCTATCTTTCACCTTGCACAAATGTCAACTCCAAATGGATCAAAGACCTCAATGTGAAGCCTGAAATTCTGAAACTGTTAGAAGAGAACATTGGAATAAACCTACAAGATATGGGTGTAGGAAAAGATTTTCTAAAGTGGACAACAACTACCCAGGAAACAAGGTCAAAAATCAACAAATGGGACCTAATGAAACCAAAAACTTTCTGTACATCAAAAGAAGCAACCAAGGAAGTGAAGAGAAAACCCACAGAATGGGAGAAAATCTTCACCAGTGACACATCAGACAGAAGTTTAACATCCAGAATATATAACAAACTCAAAAAACACAGAATCAAGAAAGGAAGTAACCCAATTAAAAGATGGCTAAGGAACTGAACAGATAGTTCTCAGAAGAAGAAATAAAGATTGCTAAGAAGCATCTTAAAAGCTGTTCAACATCACTCATAATTAGGGAAATGCAAATTAAAACCACTTTAAGATTTCATCTTACCCCAGTGAGACTGGCTAAGATCAAGAGAACAAATGATACCAAATGCTGGAGAGGATGTGGGGAAAGGGGAACGCTGATCCACTGCTGGTGGGACTGCAAACTTGTTCAACCCCTATGGAAAGCAGTATGGAGAACTCTTAAAAAACTACAAGGGGCTGGAAAGAAGGCTTAGGGTGTAAGAGCACTGACTGCTCTTGCAGAGGACTCGGATTTGATTCCCAGCACCCACATGGCAGCTACTAACCATTCTTTACTCCATTTCCAGGGGAATCTGAAGCCCTCTTCTGACTTCCTCAGCATTGCATGACATGGATACACTCACATACATGCAGGTAATACACTGATACACATAAAATTAAAAAAAGAAACTTCAGATGAACCTACCATTTGACCCAGTTATACCACTCCTGGGCATATACCCAAAGAACTGGTCCTATTGCAGAGACACTTGTACATCCATGTTTGTTGCTGCTCTTTTAGAGATGGAAGAGTTGAGAGTGTCCCTCAACTGACAAGTGGACAATGAAAATGTGGTTCATTTATATGATGGAGTTTTACTCAGTAGTAAAGAAAGGTGAAATTATGAAATTTTCAGGTAAATGGATGGAACTAGAAACTGTTATACTAAGTGAAGTACACAGACTCAGAAAAAAAAAACCCAAAAAACAAAAAACACCATGTATGTTCTCCCTCACATGTGGATCCTAGTACCAAATCCTTGTAAGTGAGTATGTATCCAGACATAACTACAGGTACCAGGATAATGAAAAGGAGCCATGGAGGTAAAAGAAAAGAAAAAATCTGAAAGAGAAGACCAGTAGGACAGGCGTTAATAAAGGAGATAAGGATAAAAATTGGGTTATTTTAAGAGGAGGGGGATACGAAGGTTATACAAGGAACCTAGGGGATAAAGGGAAAGAGGGCACTCAAGAAAGGTAAGACCATAGGAGAAAGGTATTAATATTAAGGGAGAAATGGGAAAAATGGGGGCACCTTAAATGGGGAAGCACAATGTGAGAGATAAATAATGCCTAGCTAGTTTTAAAAAAACCAGAGGGAACCATATTACTCCAACAACCTACTGACAAATTATACATGCAGCTCAAGGAATATATGTCTAGTCAAGGTATATCTGAGAAGATTTGGTCTTTGCCAACAGAGGGACATGAAAGAACAGTTTTTGCTCCTTTCCCTCCTAGGTTGACTAAGTTTCAGGGGACTATGAGCATCTCTCAAAATATCTTGTAATTGTGGTGAGTCACCTACCCTCTTGATCAAAGAGGCTGTGCAGATCCCACCAGATGGACCTGAACCAGTCTTCAAAGCAGAGGGTCAACAGAGAAGGAACATTTCCTCTATGCTTCCAAGCTAAGCCAGCCATGATCAAGTAGGGTCTTTGACTTATCTTCACATAGACAGAACTGGTAAAAGAAAGGAGCCAGGGGCTCCTCCCAAGCCCATGTGACCCCTGAGGAACAGATCCTCAAACAACCTTAAGAGTAAAAATAAATTGGTTTATCTGGGCCAACTGTATTACCGTAAACACCCAAAAGGAAAGTATAACCAAAGATTAAAGGGGTCAATATTTAAGAGTCCATATGTATAGCTAACGGTTACATAACAAGAAACAATCCCAGACAGCACATACCTTCCTTTGAGTCATTGGCCAGGGTGCCCCCCAAGACTCCCAGACAGTAACCCAGCATAAAACTGGGAAAATGACCCGAATCTTATCTGAAGTAATACTGACAACTGATTCTTGCTAGATGAGGAACAGCTGGTCTTCCTAAAACAAGGATTTCTAGATAGGCTGAATAGATTCAGCAGATGGACAAGCACTGGTGAATGGCTGGGGGCACTGACAACACAGTAGACAGTAACAGGGATGACAGAGTATATGGGCTCCAGTGTGTGGTAGGTGGGAGGCTATGGGAGGGTGCCATTTGGGAAGTGGGTATATAGATGAATAAGATTGTGTGTGATGTTCTGTGTGATATACACAGAAAATCCCAACAAATTAAAAAAAAAAAGACATAAAACAAGAAGATAGACTTTAAATACCAGAAAGATTCATTTGAACTGCCCAATAATTAACTTTAAAAAATAAATTCAGCTATTTGAGGAAGAAGCATAAAAATCTGCTTCATATCAATTAGTAGATGTGAAAAACATGACCCTTGAAATCTACCTGATGACTTTATATCCATGCTCAGATGCCAAGGATCTCAGAAAATAACAGATTGTAACTAGTAATAATCGGATATATAGAGGTTAGAGATACATGTGCAAACATCTAAGTGATAGTTGCATTAATAATGAGTTTTTCAGTATGAAAAAGTATGTTTTAACAATGAAATGATGATCTTTTTTTAAAGGCTAAAAGCTCATTCAATTTTATGTTTTATAGGGTTTGTACTGAGCACAATATTGTGTAACTGTACTAATTCAACTGTAAACCTTAAAATTTACAGCCAATTTTGAAAGAGATGCATCTTAGCTCTGGAAATGGTTATTGAATATGTCAATGCTATTGTAATGAAAAAAAAAAAAACCCTCCAAATTCCCAAGTATTGATCAACTTGGTCTTTGTATAAAATATATATGACTGAGTTCTTGTGTAATTAATTTTCAAAGAAGCTTCTATAATATTTCCTTGGGCATCCACACAATTAAAGCATCAATTTTGAAATACAGAATAAAGCTTATTTCATCATCCAAATTTTAATTAACTGAATATATTACAAGCAATATGGTTGTAGCTTTCTGAAGGTAGAAATCTTTTTCTTTTACCTTTTAAACATAGTTATGTATACACAAGTTTCCTTACAGTTTTTCCTCTTTAATGAGATTCAGCAGCAGGACTAATGTATTAGATGTCTCTCTGTACTGACCAAACAGCATACTACTAAAATCAAAGCAAACCAAAACAAAACAAAACTACCCTTGCCTTCATTTACTTTATGTTGCTGTGATGAGTGTGAGCTAAAACAACTTATGAGCTAAAACAACTTATAGTAGGAAACAGTATGAGCTAAAACAACTTATAGTAGGAAAGGATTTATTTCAATTTACATTTCAGGTAACTTTTGATCACTGAGGAATCCAGGGCAAGAACTGAAGGCAAGAACATGGATCAGAGACCATGGAGGATCACTGCTTATTGGCTTGCTCCTTCTGGATCATGCTCAGCCAGCTTTCTTATAAATCCAAGGACTACCTGCCCAAGGGTGGCACTGCCCACAGTGGGCTGGACCCTCGCACATCAATCAACAATCAAAAATTTTCCATTAACATGGTCACATACCAGTCTGATCTTGGAAATTCTTCAGTTAAGACTACCTCTTCTCAGGTAACTAACTCTTGGTTTTGCCAAGTTGCCAATAAAAGCTAACCAGGACACCTCCAAAACACAAGTATACCATTTAAAAACATTATCAGTAAATAAAGGTAGGGCACAAACCAAACTGAAAGTATTATGACCGTGAAAGAGGGATTTGTAGGGAGGAAGGAGCAGGTGGATGGGGTGACAGGGAGGTGGGGGTGAGAGTGGTCAACATGCAAAGTGCACATATGGGAATTTGGAAAAAGAAAAATAGATAAACCAGTGCATTTTGAGTACTTTTTGAAATCAGTAATTTTAGGGATTTGTGTTTTACAAATACCGCCTAGAGCAGCACAGGTGATAAATGATCCAAATAATACATTCCTTTGCTTAGAAAAATGATGAGATTCTGTTTCTCTGTATTTGAAATCCAAACTTCCTTTATAAAGATGAAATTAAAAATTTCTTCTTCTTAGATCAGTATCCAAAAGATCCATCTACAATATATTTGTAAAACCAAGGTGACAGAAACCAGCTCATTTACATTTTTATTTAGCAGAAAAGAATTAAAACATCTAGTTCAATTCAGCATCCTTATGAATCCTGCTTTAAAATTGTAATATTTTGTTTAGCTTGAATCTTTTTTACATTAAAATACATTTAAAAAATCATTATATGAGGAGCTGGAGAGATGGCTCAATGGTTAAGAGCACTGGCTGCTCTTGCAGAGGACCAGGGTTCAATTCTGAGAACCCATATGGCAGCCAATCATCTCCAGATCCAGGGGATCTGACACCCTCTTCTGACCTCCACAGGCATTATACCACATGGGTACACCTACCTACATGGAAGCAATGCACTCATACACACTAAATAAAAATAGTAAAACATTAAATGAAACAAACAAGCAAACCAATCCTTATATGAAAGTGTCATTTATCCTGATCATGAAATCTTGCCTCTCCAGCGTTCATGTGCTTTTCCACCCAAGGCAAGTTCACCTCCCATTGGCTGCACCCCCTCCCCCAGTTCTAGCAGTCCTTGAGCACAGACTCCTCTAGGCAGTAACCTAGACTCTCATACGTTAAAGCTGGCTCAAATCTTTGAGTTGTAGAGATGAGAACAGGAAATGGAAATTGGTCAGACAGTTTAGGGCTCAGGATCTCAACTCTCATCCTTGGCCAGAAGCCAGCAGTGCCCTTGGTTTTGTCCAGGTCAGAGGCCAGAACCGCCAGAAAAGCACTTTGGCTCAGGTTCTTGCTCTTACTTATATTCTCCTGTAACACAGCTTAAAGCATCATTTCCTGGAAGTTAAATGTGAGGATATGACTAAAACTAAAAGATTGCTGAATACCTAGATACCTCCTGGGTGAGCTGACGGCACTTACCAACTCACATTCCCGTGGCCTCACCACAGGTTCTGCTGTATGTCCTATTAAAAGCTCTCCAACTAACATCTCTGTAATACCCCCATCTACACAAGAGGTCTTCCTTCTTTCTTTTCTTTCTCTCTCTTTCTTTCTTCTCTTTCTTTCTTTCTTTCTTTCTTTCTTTCTTTCTTTCTTTCTTTCTTTCTTTCTTAAGCTCACATCTGAAGTCCTATAATAAAACTAATTACTAGGTGGCAAAGCAGGAGTATCTCTATGAGTTCAAGGACAGCCTGGTCTACATAGTGAGTTTCAGACCAGTCATGGCTACTTAGTGAGACCTTGTCTCAAAACAAAAAATAAATTAATACCAACAACAAAACACTAATCTAAACTCACCCTCCCTTTGTCTGTGAAATTCATTCTTCAAGTTCCAGAGAAAAATGACTAGAAAGCCACTGGCCTCTGTTGCTCTCAAGGATTCCCTCTACCCCCAGTTTTCCACATATCAATATGAGGAGAGGAAGCTTGCCTAGAAACTTTGTTTCCTGCATCTTAAGTAGTTGAAGAGAATTAAAATTTTTAATTCCTTGAAACATACGTTGGTGTTCAATAATATTTTAAAGAACATTTTTATTAAATTTATTTTTGTTTGTTCTCTCTCTCTCTCTCTCTCTCTCTCTCTCTCTCTCTCTCTGTGTGTGTGTGTGTGTGTGTGTGTATACATACCATAATATACATTTGAAGGTCAAAGGACAACTTAAAAGAGTTTTATTCTACTATGTGGGTTATTAAGAATCAAACTCAAGTCATGTGCCTTTACCTACTGAGCCATCTTACCTTGTCAGCCCATATATTCTTTTAATTAGCAAATTTTCAGCAAATGACTAATTTCCATATGGTAAGGAAGATATTGTAGGCAACAGAGAACAGTGGCTCCTATAGGAAATGCACTAAGTAGCTTTAACAAATGCCACATATCAGTCTTATTTGAGGACTATAGCTCTGAATCTTTAAATGTGAGTATAAAACTAGAAATGTCCAAGGAAGCCAGGAAAGTATAAAGGGACCCTGGGAGGACGGGGGAGAAGGCTCTCAATAGAGAGCTGGAACAGACTTGAAAGGATCCCTGAAGACTATCTAACACAGTATCAGAAGGTGCTATGCAAACTCTCAGGGGAGAAAATCCGTCAATGGTAGCAAACAGCTGACTAATTGAACTTCAGTCCTGCTCAATAGGAAGGAATTCATGACTGGTACTATAAACAGAGCCAAATATCTGTGCCTCAGAAAGTCATAGGATCTGGAGGAGAACCCGGTACTGTCATTGTCCTAAACCAATATAACTTCTTATATTTTAAATGTTTGGCCTTATAGTCATATGTAATTGTAGCTCTCCCCACTAACCAAACTAGCTTCTTTTTGCAACAGATGGGGACTATCACAAACTTCTACAACTTATCAGGAGCACAGAGAATTAGGGACCACGAGGTGCTTTGCCACAACTGAAACATCTGCAATGCAAAGGCTCAGGAAATGCAGTGCAAGTGGCCAAAGTGGTGTGTGTGGAAAGACTGTAAGAGCCAGAGGATCAGGATGCTTGTGCTTGATAGTGTCTTCTAGGTATGACAGGGAAACTGCACCCATGTAAGCTCCAAAGTATGGTAGCCTAATAAGAACTGCATAAGAACACCACCAGTTGACATGGCAAACTGGATGGGGAAACTATCACAAGGTTCCACGTCTGGATGAAGAGCTGCAGTCAATCAATGGCTGCTGAGTGAGGGAGAATCAGTTTATTGAGAGATGAGCTTCCTGTCTACAAAATGGACTTCATACATTATATATATATATATAGTAATGTTATCTAGACTTAGAAGAACATTTTCTAACCTTAAATTCTTAGTCACAAAAATAAAACTCATTAATTATAAATTGTTGGCCTTATAATATTAAAATTCCTAATAAACTTAAGAAATAATTCTATAACACTATTAAGGTTTCAATTATACAAATTTTTAATTCAATATTCTCAGACATAGTTGCACCTTAACAATAGTATAGTCCACTATACCGTTTAATAGGCTAAGAGAAATGAGTGACTTATCCCAGGTCACAAAGCTAATTAGTTGTGGAGCTAGGGTTAATATTTGGGTCCTCTGGGCACAGGTGACTAAAATCCAAGGCTAGGATAAATGAGGTACACCAGTAAAGATGCCATCAATCTGAAATCACATATTCTTTTTCTTTTTTCTTTTTCAATTAATTTTTCTAAGATACAATTTGCTTACTATAAATTAGACAGCTAATATTTGATAATTGTAGAGTTTTGATTAAGAATAGATCCAACACTAGACAAAAATTCATGTAAGACTCTGAATGTTAGTTCTCACTCCTGAGCATGGGCAACATTTGGTATTGTAATTTATATATTTAAAAAAATATTTTATGCAGATGGTTTACACAGCATAGTCCTTTTTCATCGGGATTTCAGTATTATAGTTTTAGAATGATTTGTGGTTTTAATTTACTATGACTATATTAGAGTATGAGTATGTAACTACTTATGTATTCATTCAGCACTCATAACTTAAGGTCTTGCCATTTCTTGGCTATTGTGAATAAAGATTCTTCAAATATGAGTTTACAATTATTTGTATGAAAATAGTTTCAATTTTCTGATACAAATTGTAGTGGAATTGCTGAGCCATATGAAAAAATTGTTAAACTTTATATGAAAACTCCCAACAATTCTCTAAGGCACCATTTTACAATTTTTACTACTGAGATAGAAGAGTTTGCATTATTCCACATATTTAATTAGTTAATTTATCTTTAATTAATTGAAATTAGCAGACATTTTATTAATTTTCTGTGTAGTTTTTATCATTTAAAAAATTGTTTTGGGGGCTGGAGAGATGACTCAGAGATTAAGAGCACTAGTTGCTCTTGCAGAGGAGCTGGGTTTGATTTGCAATATCCACGTGGTGGCTAACAACCATCTGTAACTCTTGTTCCAGGGGAATCCAATACCTTCTTCTGACCTCAGCAGGCATTGTATGACACAGTGCACTTATAAACATGCAGGCAATAAACTCATACACTAAATTAAAAATAATAAATTAAAAAAATTGTTCAGATTTTCTAGGCATAGCAAAATATGCCCCATGGTACAATAGTGCAGTAATATTATGGGACTAACCATTCACCTTCTAATTGAAGTTAAGGTCCACTTAATAGTAAAGAATCCACACCTGAAAGCTTTTGTTTTCAGGGCAAGAATCTGTGCCTAGACAAATTACAGGCCATAGGGGAGAACCTTCTTCTATCAGGAGGTTAAATAGACATACTATTAAACTGACTCACCATGACTTATTGTTGCCCCCATAGATTAGTACATCCCTAAACTTTTGCAGGAGATGGTTATTAACACAGAGATCTACAAATAGCATGCAGAAAATAAAAGACTGTGAAGTGCTCAGCCCCAAATGGGAAAACTATGTGGCACGTTTTCCTCCAGAGGCTCGGGAATCATTGTGGAAGAGGGGTCAGAAAGATTGTAAGAGTAAGAGGTGGTAGATTAATTCAAATAAATTGTGTTGTCTACATACCACAAGGCAGTTGCACAAGAGTCCCAAAGAGTTTATGACAGCATGTATAAAACTTGTGCAAACCCAAGCCAGACAGGGCCCAACATGGGTGGCAGAGGTAGGCAGGAAGCTCCAGTCCTAGCTAAGAATTGCTTGACAGCTTATGGATGCTGGAAGAGGGAGAGTGTGACTCCTCATAGGTTGATCAGAGTCTAGGACATGGAACCATACCTAGGAGCACTTGGGAGGCATGGATTAGAATTAACAGATGTTTAAAATAATAAACAGATGATAGATGATAGATAGATGATAAGATAGATTATCTATCTGGTAGATAATGGAAGACATGAAATGGGTTGTTGTAGGCATGGGCTGGAGAGAGGGTAGGAGGTCTAAATTAAAATACATTGTATGAAATTCTGGAATGAATAAGAAATATTTAAAAATGTTAAGTGGAATATGTAGGTGCTTTCAGAGAAAATTGTTCCATATTATGTGTGGTCACCGCCAGCGGTGGCCGCTCCTCCATTCTCATGGGTGCTGCTCCTTCATTCTCATAGGTGTTGAGGCTGCTCCTCCACTCGCCCTGGGCTGAGGCCACTCTTCTGTTCGCCCAGTGCTAAGGCAGCTCTTCTGCTTGCCCTGTGCTGCCTCCTGTCATCGCCACATCTGGCCAGTCCCAGACCCCAGGGCTGATGTGGAGACTGTGTCAGCAGAGCTGCATTCAGACACAGGAGACCAGGTTCAGTGACACAGGTCTGCTTTATTACAGGAAGGCACAAGCTTATATACGGGTAGTGGTCCAATCACAGCACAGCAAGTAGGATACCTTATTAGCATAACAGGTTTAGTGTCCTATTAGCATAACAGACTTAACGTCCTATCACAGAATAGCGGGTAGGATGCCTCATTCGCATGCTTTTGTTGGTCCTATCC
>NW_008330314.1:567884-588946 GCF_000622305.1 Nannospalax galili
AAATGTCACAAGGCATTCCTTGTGGCTCCAAAGGTTGGGCCATTGCCTCGGGCCTGCTGTATGGCTGTCAATAAGACTTTCACCCAGGCTCAAGCCTGTCTCCCACAATTATGTACTATTAAAAATGGATTTCTGTGAACAAATATTAGTCTCCATTCTTTTATTATCTTTTTATAGTATACTTTATTTTTAAATCATTTTCTAGAATATAAGCAATGTTGAACAGGAAGTAGAGATTTCCCATGTGTCCATAGACCTCATTGGCATAGACTGTCAGACTACCAGTTCCTCTAGAGCAGAGGCATACCCATGTTTCAGTGTATGAACTTATACTGACATGCCATCATCAAAGTACACAGTTACATGGGTATTCACTGTCATTGTTACAGTCTGCTTCTTCCTGGAAGTCTAATGGTTAAAATAATACAATATGAAGAATTTCTGATTCATCCTGATATTACATTAATTTTTAATTTCTGATGGTTCATGGCTACTGTGTAGAAAAGCAATTAATTGGACCAGGTACGCTGACACTTGTGCATAACTCCAGGACTTGGGAGGCTGAGATATTAGGATAGAGGTTTCATGTGCCAGCCTAGGCTATCCTTTTCTCTAAAGATATAATAATTTGTGTATTATCCTTGAATCAGAGTTTTTTTTTAAATAGTGTATTTTCATTTCAGTTTTGATAATCTGTTTCTTTTGAGGAATTTGTTCATTTCATGTGATGTTTCAATAAATACCAAAATGTAGTTTTCTTGATATTAGAAAAAATTATGTATGATGTTTTCCTTTTATTGTAATCATTACAGCTAGAAATTCATCAAATTTATTTATTTTTTTGCTTAAAGCACAAACTTTGGGTTTCTTCATTTCTTTGTCTTTCATTCTTTCATAGTACTTTTGTCTTTGTCACTTTTCTTTGATCACTTTGTGTCTTTCATTCCTATGTTTTCATGATGGAATCCTAGAATTAATTTGGGATCATTCTTCCTTGGTAATACAAATATTTGGAACTATAAAATTGCCTCTATTTGTTGTCATAGATAAGTTTCACAAAAACTGATATACACTATGTTCTGAGTTAAAGTTTTTTCTAGTTGTCTTTGAAACTGCTTAATTCATGAGTTGTTTAGAAATTGGTTGCTTATATTTTCGACTGCTTTAAGGCTTTTTCTAGATATCTTATTCTTTATTATCCAAACAATAGAGAAGATAAGGAAAAGGCCATGACATCTTGCGTTAAGCTGTCATGGAGGGCAGTCATATGATGTCAGACAGATACAGGGCAGGGAGCAGAGCTTTAAAAAAGAGAGAGGAAGCCCACAGTACTAGATAAGTACTAGTACCCTGACTAGTAGGGTCAATCAATACCCATAGACTAGCACCCTGACTAGTAGGGTCAGTCAATATCCAAAAGAAAGAGACAGAAACAAAAAAAAAGAAAGACAGGCAGAGGCAGCCAAATCTCATGGTGCCCCATGAAGATTGCCACTAGGGCAGGGGAATTCTGGGAAGGAACAATATCTTTGAAAGGATAATTGTCCTGCCTACCTCTTTAGCATGGCTTAAGTTGAGCCCATCTTCCTACAGGTGGTTCCTCCTCCTGTGCTGATTTCTAGGTAAAGTCTACAGACAGAAAATATCTACAAGCATTATTTGAAATTGTATGTAGAAAATCTTTTTCATAGTTTACTTATCTAGATTAGTTATTTAAAGCAGCATGGATTTATATATATATTTCTTATTTGTGCCTATGAGTAAAATTGTTTTGCTCACTTGAGTTTGTTCCCATGATGAACTAAAATGCCTCTTTGTACTTTTTAGATGGCCCTTATTTTTTGGTACTACAGATGCTTTAGGCTCATGTTTTGTTTGTATTCCTTCCTTCTTCCAGCCTTAGGAGTAGTCATTTCTCTAAGAAACTTGTAGCTTGAAAACTACTTAATCCTCTGAAAATTCAGCAAGAGGCGGAGCCCATTGCGGAGAGTTAAAGGCAGAGAGGTAGCAAGGCCGGAGAAAAGGAAGTGTGTGCAGCCAGGGGGCGCATGGCATGGGGATCCTGTGAGCCTGGAAGCGAGATGGGGCATTTACAGACTTGGGGTGAGACGATGGGGCCACAGTCCTGTGGCGCTGTGCAGTTTTGTTTTAAGTCATCCCCTCACTCCCTACCATAAAGGACCATGCAAAACCCAAACTAAAAATGTCTTATGTTAGTTTGTGAGCTGTGGGGCCATGGGAGGGCGTGTGCGGAGCCTCCCAAGAATGGAAAAGGGAAGAAAATTTAGTGTGACAAAACTATTGTTACTTTTAATAAAGTATGTTATTTAGAAACAAAATCTGTATCTCTTGAATATCTTTTTTGACAACTTTTTTCATGTATTCTTCAATTTATATAGTTTCTATTGGCATGTTTCCAATTTGATTGATGCTTTCTTTTACACTTTCCCATTTTCGAAGACATTTGGGAGATTTTTTTTTCATTTCGCTTATTTTTCATCACTAATCAATTCTCCTTAATGTCTGTTATCTTCCTTTTAAGTCCTGACCCATTTTATGGTAGATATATTAACCATCTTAACTTTCTTTTTCCTAATTCCATTATATTTGGCCTTTGTCTGCTGACTTCTTTCCTGCCTCCTGCATCTCCACGCAGTTTGTCCCCTTGTTCTCTTGACCACAGTTTGGAATTAGCTGCAGTTCATTCAGAGTACAATAATTTTAAGAATTTGAATTTTCTTAACTTCTAAAGAACTATTATTTTGACAAGCAGTTAAGTCAGTTACAGATTAACCTGAGTGTTTCTTGTGCTTAAGTTTTATAAAATAGGTCCTTTATTTAAGAATTTGTTTACTATATTGTCATTCTTTGGTGTGAATTCTTCTAAATACCATAGTGTTCAGGAACATATCAGTGTTGCCTGGCTGGCACTTAAATAGCTCCCAGCTCTGAATGTTCTGGAAATTGCCTACCTTATAGCTTACTACTAGCTGTTTACAGTCTGATCTGGCTCTGTGAGATTCTCAGATAACATAAAATTCTAGTATTCAGATAGGACTCAGTCATATCCTTCCACAGATTTTGGAATCTCTCATTTCTGTAGTTTCTGTTCTCTGCCAATTCTACTCCACAAATGTTAAGTCCCTCATGCTTTCCAAATCCAAATTCCTGTCTCTTCAACTCAGCAATATGAATGTGCACTGTTGGACTGTTTGGTTTTCCTTTCTACATCTTCCTCTGGGATGCCACAGAGAATTTTTTCACTTATTTTCCTTATTTCATTGTTCTCGGTGCTTTGGAGCCCATTGCTAATTCCTGGTAATAGTGCATTTTTGTTCATTTGTTTTGTTTGTTTACTTATAGGCAATAACACCAGATACTAGACAAACCATCAAAAATATAAATGGAAAAAACTTTAAGAAAGAAAAATATGTTACAAAAAGAAGTTTCTTTGATGAGTGGTGTACAGTATACTTGTCTGTAAGTAAAAAGATACATATTTAGCATAAAATAAGAAATTTCATTTATCTAGAAATATGACTGATAAAGGGCTTTCACTGGGGTCTATGATCTGTCTGGTCATGTGTAGTTGGCTATATTTACAGTGCCACCCATGAGTTCCCTAATTGAGAGGGCTTTAAGTCTAATTAGACAGTTGTTGATTACCCCACAGATAAAAGTGCACTACTACGCCAATAGAGATAGTTTGCTATTCCAGTCATTGTAGTTATTAGGATTTACAGCTGTGCTGGGCCATTGATTGATTTTCTCCCTAAGCAGCTTGCATAGTATCCTCTCGAACTATGAGAGCTAGTCTTCAGGGAGAAGGCTTCCAGGTCAGTTCCAACTCCATTACTCCAAGCCCTGTGTCTTAATTATGTCCTATCTTCAACAATAGGGTCATACCTTCAAGTTCTTGGAGGTAATTAAGGGATTTGAAAATAGCCTGTGTTATTTTGGGAGTCTCTTGGACTACCCTTACCACAACTCCAAGAGAGGTTTCTCCTGTCTGGCTCTGTGTTCCTTTTTATATAGCCTTCGGGTATAAACATGCACTCGTGTTCAGATACTGTATGCGTATTTTTCGGGGGGGGGTGAGTTAATACATTTCCCTCTGAGGCTTTTACTCATCAAACAATCTAGCTTTGCAACATATGGGGCTATTACAGAGTTCCACAAATTTACACGCAGAGAATGTATGGCTGAGAGATGCCCAGCTCTAAGTAACACATCTACAGTGGAACCTCAACACCTATGGACATGAAGCATAATGGAACAGGGGGCAGAGAGAAAAGTAATACATCCCTCAACTCTCTTCAGTGAAGCTTCTTCATACAACAGTATCATACACACAGAAGGCCACACATGGCCAACTTTTAGACAATATGAGACTGCCGAGTGTGTGCCCTGGATAGGACTCTTATATTACACCTCACCCATCCAGGGCTCAATGACAATTGTGGAAGAGAGGGCTGAAAGATTGTAAGAGCTAGAGTTGAGGCATGAACATAAGTAAACAGAGAGTTTCACAGCTCTGGGAACTTGCTCATATGAATTTGCAGCAATGGTGACAGCATGCACAAGACCCATGCCAACTCAATCAGACAAAAAATCAGCATAGAATTTAAAAAATGGGCAGCAGGCCCCAACCCCTAGCTGAGGAACTATGGACAACTGCAAGGTGAGGTAGAGTATATTTTCTTTAAGGGAGTAACTCTAGATAGGCTGACTAGGCTCTAGTGAGTGAAATTACACTGAGGAACATCTAGGTACAAATGCTTGACTGGATAGGACTTAACATATATGACAGAATGCATGAAATCTGGGACAGAGGAGATGAGGGATTGCAGATGGGGGGTGTCTGAATTTGATTAAGATCTATTATATGAAATGCACAAAACTCAATAAAATATTAAAAAATAAAATCGCCAAATTCAAATTAGTAAAATAGAACATATTAAAACCATGCATTTCTTCAATTAATATGAGTATTGAAATGTGAAAACACAAGGAAGAAAAATATTTGTTTTATTTTAAAATTCCTTCCTGGTTTTGGGGAACTCTCAATTTTATGAATGTTGTTTGTTTATGGTTATGTAAGTTAGATGAATGTGAGGATAATGTTATATTTAACTGTTAGAAAGAAAACCCTAATGTGACGTAAGTGCCTTGGTTTCTTTTTTATATGGACAGTTTTAGATTATAGACTGTACTTAGCATATTTTAATTATTTGGAATGGAAAATGGGCAGAAGTTAAAGACAGTAATTTGTAAAAGGCTTTTCCAAATTTTCAAATAAGTCAATGTTTTAAAGCCAAAAATAAGTCCATTAATTCTCTCTATGTCTCCCTCTCTTTGTCTCTCTCTTTCTTTGTCTCTTTGTCACTGTGTCTCTCTGTATCTCTCTTACGCACAACACACACACACACACACACACACACACACACACACACCTTACTTTTCCTATTAAACTGTCAGATATTTTTTCTCTTTCTCAAGATCCAGCTATTTGTTAGGTAAAACTGAATGCCAACACCTTTTAAAACATGATATTTTAAGCCAAAAAGTTAAGCTGTGGGAGTTTGGGAAAACTTGCTTTAGAGATATAATTGCTTTCAAAAAACATTTTCTAGGACTTGAATGTCACCAAAAGAATAAAATATGAGGAGAAAACGTTGACTGTGATCCTGAAAGCATTTGGGGAAGAAACACTGTTTTCAATTTCAAATACTAAACTGTATTGCTTCCTCTAATTAGGCCTTATTATATCTTCCTCCCCACACGGTTTCCTTGTTTCTACCATTAGTTAAGAATCAGTATTTTGAGCATTGGCATTACAACTAAAAGGGGAAAAAAATCGAACCTTGTTTGGTGATGGTTTAATTGATTCTATTGCTGTCCTTTAGTGCACAGTGGAATGGCAGGTAAGTCTGTCCTGTTAAATGCTGATGTGGTGTCAAGGGAATCCTTGATCCAATTTTTCACTGGAATGCAGTCTCTCATCTTCATCTGACATTCTACTCCACTTGCCACTGTCAATGTCAGAGGAAGTGTCATTATTTGAACACTAGCATCTTCCAGTAGAAAAGATACCATGTTTACGTTTAAGAATGTCAGTCCGTGTACATTCCGTAGCATTTTCTGGGGTTAGCAGAAACATATCTGACTGGACTGAAAGCAAAACTCTTTGGCAGTGCTGAAACTCACAGACTCCTCAGTGAAAGGCCCTGGAAAGGACTACGCAGCCCCCTTCATTCTCCAGCCTCTGGATAGCAGGGATGATGTTTTCTCCTGGAGGTTTAAAGATCCCTGTGAGGTTCTTCCGATAATTACTTCAGTTATTTCTTAAGGATGCAATAATTCTAAGTATGTTTCTTATACTACTAGTTTGCTTTTTTTAAAAACATGCATTACAGCAAAAGGGTATTTGTTGTCAAATACACATTCATTTGTTTTGATCTTTAGTCAACAGCATTATGTCCACTGACCTTATTCTGGTGTAGTTTGTAGTGTTCTCCTGCAGGAACTGTAAAAGCATTTTCTGCAAAGGGTCAAGGTGTCCTGTTCCTGGCCGGAGATCTTACAGCTGAATAAAGCTATCACTGTCATGTAAACTCAGGGAAGGAGGATAAGGAAATGAATGGCCATACCAGTATCCCAGTAAGTATTTATTTACATAAGCCAGCTATGAGCTAGGGCTTAATGACAGTTTGAATATGGATTGGTAGGAGAATATGTGCAATTATGTAGACTTAGATCTGTCTCTCATCTGTTATCTCTGAGCAATAAGAAACTTAAATATTGTTCTATTTTGCTTTAAACATTTTAAATTGATAAACAATTATTGTACATATTTATGGAGTCCAATGTCATATTTTGAACTATGTTTATAGTTCAAAAAAGCAGGCCAAGGAACAAATCCATTACCTCACATACTAATCTCTTCCATGTTTAAAATTCACTCTATCAATAATTTTGAAATATACAATACCTCAATATATTAATCATTGTAGTCACCATTCTGTGCAATAGATTACTAAAGCTATTCTCCTTAATTGAAAATTTGCCAATGCTTAGTTAGCTTCTGTCCTTCTTGCGTCTAGCCTTCTCTCCCAGTCTCTGATAGCTGCCATGCTACCATTCAACACATTATTTTATATACCAAGTTTGCCTTCCACTTGTAAGCAGATGATGCAGTATTTGTCTCTCTGGGCCTCCTTTGATTAGTACAGTGTTTTTCAGATTCATCACTGTGATTGTCCATTCTTTTTGGTGATGGATGCCCAGGTTGCACCCATGACTTAGCTATCGTGAATACTGCATCAGTGAAGAAGACAATACACACATTTTTAGCATAATGATTTCAATTGCATTGAGCATATATCCACACAGTAGACTGAATTTTAAATGACCTCCAAAACATCTGTGCTGAAGATTTAATCTGCACAATAGTGCTGTTAAGAAGGTATAGAAGGGCTAGAGAGATGGCTCAGTGGTTAAGAGCACTGGCTGTTCTTGTAGATGACCAGGATTTAGTTCTTAGTAACCACATGGTGACTAACAACTATTCAAAACTCTTCCAGGATCCAACACTGTCTTGTGACTTCCTTGGGCATAGAAGTATGGGTGTACTTAGACACATATAGGCAAAACATTCATACACAAAAGGAAATAAAATTAAAT
The DNA here is from genome assembly GCF_000622305.1 of Nannospalax galili. Taxonomy (NCBI): domain Eukaryota; kingdom Metazoa; phylum Chordata; class Mammalia; order Rodentia; family Spalacidae; genus Nannospalax; species Nannospalax galili. Next base: position 575,568 of record NW_008330314.1, read on the forward strand.
CAAAGAATATTTTTAAAGATGTTGTGGAAATATTAACAGGTAGAGCCTGGAAGGAGGTTTTATGTCACAGATGTGTGTCATTGCAGGACTCCAATTTCTTCTGCTCATTTTTTTTTTTTTGTACAGCCATGCGTTAATGTCTTTGCTCTAGTGTGTGCTCCCACCATTATGTGCTCCTGCAGGCTTAATGAACCAACAGGAGAAATGGGTGTGAACTGCAGCTTCCAGTTCTCTTTATAGGCTGATTATCTGAAGAATATGTGATAGCAATAGAAAGCTAACTTGAATTCTTTTTCCATTTTTAGTTTTCTATGGAGCTTCCATAGCTTTTTCCTTTACAGGCTATATTAATTTAGATGCTCACCTATAGTAAACTAGGTTTCTCTGTCCTGTGAATCCTCTCTGACATCTTTTATCTTTTGTATAGTAGCCATTCTAATATGTATAAAGTCATACCTAACTTTCATTTTAATTTGCATTTGCCTAATGATCAGTCATGATGAGTATTTGAAAATACTTGACGGACACTTGTATATCTTTTGAGAAGTCTTTATTTAGGTCCTTTGATCATTTTTTGATTGTATTCTTTTTTTCTTGATGTTGAATCAATTGAATCCCTTCTGCCTTTTGACTCAGTCCCTGATCAGATGCATGGACTGGAAATGTTTTCTTTCATTCATAGCTATCGCTTCATTCTCATGTTGCTTTTCTGTGCAGAAGTTTTTTAGATTGGGTTTCAATTAATGTCATTTGTTTTGTGTTGTACATTTGTACTGCTTTGTAGCACATTTGTTGCTTTGATTTTGTGACTATTTCCAAGACCTCTTTGCCCAAATCAATACTACGGGGTAGTTCTCTTATATTTTTCCTGTTGCTTTTTAGTTTCACATATTATGCTTAAGCCTTTAATCCACTGATTAAATCCATATTTTGTGTAGTGTGAAATGAAGGTTCAGTTACATTCTTCTCCTTTTGGATATCCAGTTTTCCCAGTACTGTGCATTGAAGATACACAGTATCTTCAATACAATACAGTCTTTTCTGTATTGTATGTTCTTGGTATCTTTGCAGAAAATCAAGGGACATTAAATGTGTCAATATCTCTCTGTATTCTCTATTCTGATCAACTGATCAGTGGGCTTGTTTTTATTTCAAATGCCATGCTGGTTTTGATTAATCCATTTTTGTCACAACTTTTGAAACCAGATTGCATGATCCTGGGTTTGCTCAGGAGTTCTTTGGCTACTTAGAGTCTTTTGTGATTCTTGCAGATTTTAAGATTATTGTTTCTGCAATTAAAGTTCAAAATAATCACTTTATTGCTTTGAATTTTCAATTCAAATGTTTTCATCGGGATTTAGATTTTTGTGATACACTTTTATGATTTTTGTTGCAGATTTTGAATCAACTTGTGAATTAATAAACTATTTTAAAGCAAATCCAATAATGTTATAGGTATTTGTACCATTGAGGATGAATGCATTGGAAATGCAGTTAAATACAATTTAAAATGTAAAAATATATGTAATTTTCCATTTTCACTTCACATTTCCTTCAAGAATTATCATTAAATTGCTGTTCGTGTCATGACAAAGAAAACTGAATATTATTATAAAATTTATATTTTTATCTACTCAAGTGACATTAGGTTTTCTTAAACTGAATTGACTGGCAATCAGATATTTTTGGAACATGGTATATATGCTTGGGTAGCTGATAATTAACTTCACTATCTATGAGTCCCTATGGCAACTCTGAGAATATATTAATGAATCACAGAGTGAAAACTTCTGTGGATGTGATGAAATAGATGATCTGGATTGCAAAGAATTATGGGCATGTTACACAGTGCTTACTCAATAACTTTGAAGTATAAACACAGGCATCTATAATGTAAAATTGAAAGAATAATAATAGGATTTTCTTACTCATTAAACAAAGAATCAAACAAGGAAAATCACAGGTCTGATCTTTTTGGTGGAAAGGGAATATCTTTCTTTTAGTAGCACTAACTCAGGCCACTAAGGGACCATTTAGAACACTGGATGAGGTAATTTCGTAATGGATCCCCTGGCAACATGAAAGAATTAAAAGGCTATATAAAAAATTAACAATGTATAATCTATTATGTTGGTAAGATAAAAACTAATGTGTGATATCATATTTTGAATATTTAACTTAGCACAATCTTGAAAAGCATTCACTAGGATTAAAAATAATTTTAAGAAGCTTGTTTATTTCTGGTATTAAAATTAATTCATATATTCTAGGTAGGTTTTAAATGTTTCAAAAGCCATGCAATGATAAATGAACTGGAAAAGAACTATTAATTGTCTTCAGCAAAGTAAATACATATTTATAATAAAAGGAATATGTAGAGGAAATAATTATTTTCATCAGAAGAATATAAGAATATTTTAAAACATTTTTTGCATTTTATTTGTTCTTGTCTGTGCATGCCATGCTGCATGTGTGAAAGATCAGAGGACAACTTGCAAAAGCTGATTCTCTTTCTACCCCATTGGCCCAGAGACTGAATTCAGGTTATCAGACCACAGAACAGCTACCTCTACTCCCTGAGTCATCTTGCCAACTTTAATCATACTTTTCATATGAAAGAGTGTATGCTGTCTTAATAGGGTTTTCTTTCTTTCTTTCTTTCTTTCTTTCTTTCTTTCTTTCTTTCTTTCTTTCTTTCTTTCTTTCTTTCTTTCTTTCTCTCTTTTGAGACAGGATTTCCCTGTAGCCAGCTGGCCTGGAACTCTCTATGTAATAGACTAGGCTGGCCTGGGTTTCACAGAGACCTGCATGCCTCTGTCTTCTGAGTGCTGAGATTAAAAACATGTGCCACCATGCCTGACTTAATATGTTTCTTATCTATTATCTAATATTGAAGCTGAGTAATTTACAGAGAATTAAAGTATATGTGGGGACATGGTCCTACAAGCTGCCAGTCTCAGAGGCTGCATCTGGTTTCCTTGAGGTCATTCGATTGTGGTTAAAAAAAAAAAATGGAAGGGCAAGCAGTCGAGGAGCTATGAACTCACAAAATAGACTTTTCCAAGGAGAAAAGTCTTAATATCTTTATGAGGGTACTAACTCCATAATCCAATACCTTCTGAAGGCTCCAGTACCATTCAACATAGTCATGGTAGAAATTAAATTTCAATATGAGTTTGTATTGACTCATGAGTGTGTGTATGTGTAGGCCATGAATGTGCTGTGATACATGTGTGGCAGTGAGAGGACAACTTGTGGGAGTCAGTTCTCTCTATCATATGGAACCAGGATCAAACACACATCATCAGGCTTGGTGGCAAGTACCTTTATCTGATGAGCCATCTCACTAGCCCACAAATATTTCTGAGTGGAAAATGGGGAATGCATGGAGGAAGCGGTAAACAGGGAGGGAGAGAGGGAGAGAGAGAGAGAGAGAGAGAGAGAGAGAGAGAGAGAGAGAGAGAGATAATAGCTAGCTAGTGTTAAAAAAAACCAGAGGCAATCATATTAGTCCAAAAACCTCCTGACAAATTTCACATACAGTGCCTTTACATGAGTCCATGTACATAGCTGAAGGCTACATAACAGGAAACAGGGCCAAACAGGAGAAACCTTCCTTTAAGTTGTTGGCCAGGGTAGTCCAAAAGACTCCAAAAATTATACAAGTTATAGCCACAGCCCTTAATAGCCTCCCAGATCTTGAAGGTAAGACCCTATTGTTGAAGACAGGACATACTTTGGACACAAAATTTGGAGCAATGGAGCTGGAACTGACCTGGAAGCCATCTCCCCTAAAGGCTAACTCTCATAGCTTTGGAGAGCACTATGCAAGCTGCTAAGCGAGAACATCAGTTGATGGACCAACTTTAGCTTCAACCCCTATTACCCACATTGATGAGTGGCACAGCAAAGGACATTGGTGAAGTAGTGACACTTTTATCTTGAGGACAATCAACAGCTACCTAATTGGACTTAGAACCAACTCAATGGATGAAAACTCATGTGTGGTACTGTAAACATAGCCAAATACACATGACTGTAGAGATCCCAGAACTTAGAGAAAATCCTAAGCCTGTCACATCCCTAGACTAATATAATTTCTTACTATGTGCAAAATATGTATCCTTATATTTACAGGCAAATATCCCAGTTACCACTCATCAAGGAAGCCTCTTTTGCACCAGATGGGGTCTATTACAGAGTACCACAACTGGTGACACACAGACATTGTCTGTGAATTGCCCAAGCCTAAGTGGCTCGTCTACATACAATGCAACCTCTACACCTAAGGCTCATGGAACAGCAAACAAGGAGTAAGGAGGACACAAATGAATATCTCAGTTCTCATTAGTGAAGTGACAGATGGCCAGAAACACAAAAGGTCACAAATGGACAAAGCATAGAGATTGAGAGTCTGTAGAATGCTGGTCCATGGACAGGACTCCTATATTAAACTTCACCTACCAAGGCTCAGGGACCATTACAGAAGAAGGGGTAGAGAGATTATAAGATCCAGGGAGGAGGTGCATGACCATATGGAAATAGTGTCCTACAAGCTCTTGGGATCCTGCTCATATGAAACTACAGCACTAGTGTCAGCATACGCAAGACCAATGCAAACACAAACGGACAAAAACCCAGCATAGAACCCGGCAAATGGACAGCAGACCCCAATCTTAGCTGAAGAAATATTGTCAACTGATTACTTCTGCATGAGGAAGAGCTGATCTTCCCAACGTGAGAGGCTCTACGTAGGCTGAGTAGACCTTAGATGAATTTGCACTGAGGACACAAAGGCCTGTAGCTCCAGGTCCAAGGGATCCAAAGCCCTCTTCAGTTTTCTGCAGGCACACTCGCCCATATGGTCCACATACACTCACACAAACACATACACATACAGTAAATAAATCTTGAATAAAACATTATTATTGTATTTATGATCATTGCAATATTACCATTTTATCAATACTGAGGGAAAAAATTTTAAGTATATAGTCACTCTGTACAATTCATTGTTACTCATGCTGTCTTCATTCTTTTTGTGTTTGTTTGGTTCCAAGACAGCTTTTGAACAGCTGAGGCTGTGTTTGAACTACTGATCCTCCATTTGCCAAATGTTGGTAGTACAATCATGTACCATCATACCCAGAGTCATAGTCAGCTGCAGCTCTAATCTTGACATAAACTGGAGTTGCTTGGGTAGAAGGAAACTCGGCCCATCAGATTTGCCTGTAGCCACGTCTGTGAGGGATTTTTTAAACTGATATGGAAATTTCCAGCCCACTGTGAGTGGTAGGTGGGCCATAAGCTATATAAGAAAGGTAGTTGAACAATCCAGAGGAAGCAGTTCTATGAGCAGTATTCCATCACAGTTTCTGCTTCAAGCTCTTGCCCTGAGTTCTTGACTTGGCTTCCCATGATTATAGATTATAACTTGTATGATAAAATAAAACATTTCCTTCTCAAGATGTTGGGTTCATGGTGTTTATCACAGCAACAGAAGGCAAACGAGGATACCCAGGTAACCTTTGTTTTCATCCTTAAGATTCCCTCAAGTCATTGTCCATTAGAAGAATATATTACAAGTTTTATTCAAATAAAATTAAATGATTTCTCTTTATAATAATGTTCTACTAATTTTACTTCTAGCTGAATTCTCATTTTAATGGTTGTACAGTAATGTATTTTGCTACAACACTAAGCCTTGAATAGCCTTTACCATATTTTTTCAAGTTTTATTTTATTTTAAATTACATGTATGTCTGTGTGCATTTACATGGAATGCAGGTGCCCATGGAGGCCAGAAGTCCATGTATGCCCTGGACCTGGAGTTACAAAGTGTTGAGCTGCCCAATATGGGTGCTTGGAATCAAACTTAGATTTATGCAAGAGCAGTACACATTCTTAACCACTGAACCACCTCTCCAGCTCCTTTACCATATTTTTAGTGGAATATATTTATTAACGTGATTAATATCACCTTGAGAATCCTTGCAGATAAATGTTTTTCAGTTTTTGAATTATTTAAAATTGCCTAAACTTCTAGGGAAAATGGCAAACGTGGAACGTGGATACAGCAATGTTCACTGTGCTCCTCCTCTACCTGCTTCTCTGGAGTAGAGCGACCTTTACCATGTGACCTGAGACATTTTGTTATACGGGATAGTTTCTTGACTCATTTGGGACAATAGCTCAGTTATAACTATCTTGCATGATTTTCTACACTGAAAAATAAACGATTAGCTGTTCAAATATTGAAAGAATGAAAAAAAAAAGGAACCTTAGAACACAGAACCATAGTTTGTAAATTGACTGTAAGAGTGCTACTGACTTTAGCAACAGGACGAGACAAACCAGGCATCAGATTAGCTTTCTCTTTTGTCTTTAATGCCATCTATAAGATTAAAAAAATGTATTCTTCATTACCATTCTAGTTCATTCATAGCTTATCAATCTCAGCATACAGTAGGAAAGTCATTCTTTCTGAAGGTCACATTCAAATATACAATCTATTTGAATGATTTGACTAATGAGCAGTCAGGTCTTTCCAAAACTCAGTTGAAAAATGTGTCAGTCAAAATAAAAATTCACAAATATTTTTAAACTGTAAAACTGTGATTTGAGTTTTTCTTTCTTATTTGGCCATGTTTATATTTTTGGTTCTTTTAAACTAAGTTTTTTAAAAAAGTTTTGCTTATTTATTTTATGTGTATGAGTGTATTGCCTGCTTGTAGTTAGGTGCACCTGTGTTGTGCAGTGCCTGAGGAGGTCAGAAGAGGTAGTTGGATCCTCTGGAACTGGAGATATAGAAAGTCCACCATGTGGGTGCTGGAAATCAAACCCAGCTTCTCTATAAGAGCAGCCAGTGCTCTTAACCGCTGAGCTATCTCTCCAGCCCTCTTAAACTAAGTACTAAGTTTTACATGTATATATTTCACATACAATGATATTTACCAGCTGTGAGTGTAAGTGCTAGATCTGTGAGTTCCAGTTAATGCAGCCAGGATCACAGCACAGGGCATCTCCATCCTTTTCCCAAGGCTCATCATGGTAATTGCCAATGTTTTCTTCACTGTTGTCTTGAGCTGTGTTACATCATAGAAGCAGAATTATAATGCATATATTCTATGCTTTATGATTTCTTTATGGTAACATGATTCTTTTGAGACTCATCTATGGTGAGTAACAAAAGTCACAAAACCCACAATACCGTGCCAGTGTTTTTCTGTAAATAATATTTTTTTTGGTCTTTTTGAGACGTTTTTTTAACAACATTACAAAACAAAAGTCTTATTTAGCCACGTTTTACTATGTCTTATGCTCTTCATCTTTCATATAGTTTGGAATTTCCTTCTGGTACCACATTTCTCCCTTCTGATAAACCTCAATAACTTTCTTTAAATGCAGATCTGAATATAAATCTTTCAGTATACTGTTATTCAAAAGTTCATTTTTCATGATATTTTTCTACCTGTTTAAGAACTCCTGATTAATAGTTTTATTACTAATTTTTTCAACAGACCTTGAAAGATATCTGTTCCCTGGCTTCTGTATCATTAGCTTTTAGTAAAAAGTTAGCTGTGGTATTTAAAGTCCTTTTTGCCCAAGTCAAAGTACTTTACTGTCTGGTTGCTTTTAAGATTACTCGTCTTATAATCGGCTTTCATAAAACTGATTAAAATGTTATTATGAGTCATTTTATTCGTATTTATTCACTTGGGTTTTGGGGAGTTTTGGTATTTGTGTACTTTATAGTTTTCATCGGGTTTGGAATAGTTGTAATCATTACTTCTTCAAATGTCTTGTCTTGATCACCCCTTCCTCTGAGATTCTAATAATAAGCATTGTCTCACAGAATATTTGGTTAATTTCCTCAGATGTTTCTCTCACTCAGTTTGGATTATTTATGCTGGTATTTCTAGATTTGATGTATTTTTTGTACCATAGTCCATCAATATTTGTTACTAATGCCTTCCCTGATGCTTGTCATTTTTGTCCTTCTCTTTTTATCTCAAGGGAAGGTCAAGATTTCTCTTTGGACTTGTGTTAATTCAGTATTACTTATTCAAGGGACACCGCCCATGTCTTATGTGGTCTTCCCAATCATGCTGATGGGAATTTAAACCATCGCTATCACTGTGTTGAACCGCAAGATTTCTTCTGCAAGCTCCTTTCCGTTGGTCCTTTTCCTAACCTTAGGTAGTTTGTCTTACAAATTTGTATCTCAGCATGAAGTAAAACCTAAGGCTTATCAATTTCAGAGCTCCCAGTGCACCTCTTTCCTCTCTAGTATTTTCTGCTTTAAGTCTTAGATATTTTATTTTCCTGATCTATGATTTCCTGGTCTATGTTTTCTCTGTACAGTGAAACATTCACACACTGTACTATGGAGTTCTCCTCTTGTGGTATGACCTACAAACTGCTTCTAGTCAAATCAGCTCATTCAATTACTTTCCTCCTATTCAAGGATAATATTCACAAATTACTGCTGTCCAAACCTGGAAAATGATCTTTTATTTGTTGTTTGTGTTTTTCTAGATGCATGAGGCCAAAAGTCTGGACTCTGTTTGATGAGTCAATACAAAACCCAACATGCTGTTTAGTTTGATGTTATGTATAACTTTGGCACTTTATAATTGTTTTGGAATAATGAATAATATATTTTCAAAATAATGTTTTTAAACCCATGGGACAAGAATTTCATAGCAACTCCACAGATAGACTGTCCCTCATCCCATCATCCTCCCATCTGTTCCCATTCCTGTAGATGACCAATGGGCTCTTCTCAAATGTATCTAATTGCAATTTGACTAATTTAGCTAATCAACCTATTTATTCGCCAGTTGAGTTAAAAGAAGTTCTGTATTATCATCGCTTCTGACTCTGTTGTGTATAAAAATTACTCAGCGAGTATCATTTATGTTTAGTTTTCTCTAGTATATTATTAACACATTAAAAATTAAGAATTACTATAATAGGAAGCTGGCATTTGCCACACAAATGTCAGGACCTGAGTTCAGTTTTCAAAACCCATGTAAAGTCTGGGTGTGCATGACAGTGAGGCTGTGATGCTGGTACTTGAGAGGAGGAGACAAGGAATCCAAGGAATAATTTGACTAGGTCAAAAAGTAAATTCTAGCTTCAGTTAGATACCTTCTTTCAACTTAAAACCTGAAAAGTGTTCAAAGAACACACCCAATGTCAACCTCAGACTTCCATATCCATGTATACCCAAACCCATGTGAACATGTATACCTCTCACACACAAATGTGTATGCAAAGAAAGCAGAGTGATAGAGAATGTTCATCAAAATAATAATTACCCTCCTGGAAAAATATTTCTTTCTCTGGAATATGTAGAAAACTGATAATCAGTGTTTAATACTCATGGAGTAAATATTCTACAAATGGTTGATGACTTGAAGTGAAATGGCATATTATTATTAAGCTAACTTTCTTAAATGTGAAGGTTAGTGTTACTCGTCAGCTTGACAGAATGTAGGTTCACCTTGGAGATGAGTGTCTGGGCATTCATGTGGGGGATTCTCTTGACTGAGTAAACTGAGGTAGGATGGCCTTCCTATTGTGGGTGTTGCTATTCCCTGGCTTAGATCTAGGAGTGTAGAAATGGAGAAAGGAAGCTGAACAGAAAGCTGGCATTCACTGTTCTCTCCTGACATCAAAGGTGATGTCACTAGCTGCTTAAAACTCCTGCTGCTTGGACTTCCACATTGTGAAGCTCTTCCCTTGAACTGAGAGTGAAAATGCATCCTTATCACAGCAAAGAAAAGAAACTAAGACACTCATCAAAGCAATGCTTACCTCCTTGAGAAAAAAAAATTGTGCTTTTGGTTATATGGCTCAGAATTTTATACCGAACTCTTAGGTAATGAACATGAAATGATTGGGTCATAACATTGTTCAATATGTAATGCTGTTTAATAGAATAAAACATATCAACAAAAATATTAATATTGGACATAACACAGACATTACTTATCAAAAGGAGTAAATGCAGTGTATTTATCACAATATTCTAGAATGTACTACAGAAAGAGGAGAGCAGATATGAAAGTGGAAACTGGACTTTGGGGTGGGAAAATATGGAAACTAAATTAATGTATTGGAAGATACATTTTTGAAAATTCTGAGAAAGTATTTGAAAATGTTTGATGATCCCACAGCCAGACATGTGTAGACTTAATGTAGTAGACAACAGAATACTACTACTAATAGGATTCAATTGTTGCATCTTTATGCTTTTCTCAATCAGCAATGGGATTGCCTTGAAATCCAATTTCACTCTTCATTTGACTTTATTAGCAGGTAGAAATGACTAAGTCCACTAGATAGCACAAACATGGAGGCATGGCACCTGAAAAATGGCTTAAATTATGGTAGAGTCATTCCAGTCTGTTCACTGTGATGCTATTGCTGTCTGATTTTCTGGGTACCCACTCTAAACCTGCCTGAACTCTCAGCACCACTTGTTTCTTCACTCTTGAAAACTTTGATGCTTATCTAAAAAAGAACAGATCTTTAGAGTCCTATAGAGAAGATATGAAAATAATCCAAACACAATATAAAGAAAGCTTAAATTATTGTTATGATGGTGAGAAGAATACAGAAGGCCTGGATAAGAAAGGCAAATTGATGGAAGAACTGACAATACCTGACAGCGTTTAGGACTGTGACAGTGGTAAGGAAAATGACAGTGTAACTCAATGACTGAGGTAGTCGGATGAAAGCCAACTTGAAAGGGGTTAGAGACAGACCATGATTTAGGGACTGCCATTGTTCCATTGAAGGTGATGACATATCATTCAAAAAGAGTGATGCATAATTCAATAACGCAAATGAGAGGTTTCAAAGGAGAGAAAACAATTTCAGGAAAGAATTAATTGTCAGGAGAGAGGATGCATCTATTTTTATAGATGACTGAAGTTGTAGGCTCCTTTTTACCATAATGTAGGTGTAGGAAAATAGACATATTATTTTTATATTTTATTATTAAATACATCTTTTATCTTAAATTAGAAAATTTAATACTACATAGACTCTCTCAATTGAAAATATTTCTGTAAAAGGTGAATTTCAAGCAAGAACAGCTACAGGGGCTAAGTCCATAGGCCTAGGCACAATGAAGAAGCAAAAAATTGGTCCTATTGATTGGGATCTTAAAACAGAACTGAGGAGCACCAATTGCTATGACAGTACAAATAAACTATGTCATTCAAACACAATGGCATGTACCATAAGGTGTTTGAAATGTCTCTGGAAAGAAGGAGAACATATTTCCAAAAATGAATTTCATGAGACAGTCTTATCTCTAAGAGACAAATGCTTGTACAGGAGTAGGGAAATAGTACATAGCCAGAATACAGTCCACAAAATGTCACAAAACAGGAAATTTTAGTCTGTAACAAAAGATAATCTTCTGCTCTCCACCTGGGAGCAAGGCCCTCTGATAGTGCAGTCAACAGGACTTAGACTGAGACTAAACTAACAGGTGTTCTGACATTGTCTGAGGGAAAGGAACAAAAAACTGCCTAGGGTGGCCGTGACCTTCAGATACTCTCATGTAAACAAGCCAGTCCTCACAACCCAAGTGACTTGTAAAGGAAAAGCAGCTATGGACTGCCTGAACATATGGAACTGAGAAAGGAATTTGATAGGCTATCTCCTAATCATCTGCTAACAGACATAGATAATATTGGTAGTTTCAATATTCAACTCATCTCAAAAGAATGAAAAATTCTAAGCTATACATTAAAGTTTCCTCTACATAAATTGTATTAAAAAGACAGCAAAATTCTAATATAAATTATACATATAATTTAAACAAATTATATATTTGCATGGACACATTTGTGTGGATATATGTATATGTGTGTGTTTTAATTTTTTAGAACCTGGGATGGATAAATTAGATTCTATTCTTACCCACTGCCAATATGAGAAACAGGATTTCTGAGATAAACTCTGTGGATGGTGAGGAGTAATCAGCCTTCAGTAAGGTCACATTCTTTGGGAGAGTGACTGGTTTAAATAGGAGTTGCATTCGAAAGACAATCACCCAATTGATTTGTTTATGATTTAATCATCCATCATCACACAATTGTCTTAAAATTTAAGAAACAACTTTCCTTTCCCAAGTTTTGCAGAATCTTGAAGATGAATATCATTAGTTAACTTGGTGACTCCTATAGGCATGGTTTTCCAAATGTCTGAACTGGCTCAGACAGGTAACAAGAAAAGTTTAACATGATGTCTAAGTAGATGAGACCTACATTCACTCTAAGGCAATTCAGGTAAAATGCTGGTGAAATCTTAAGTCACACAGTAGAAGAAAATTCCCTTTTGTCCATCAAAATACTTCATTTTTATCCAGTAAACATTCTTCTTTTTAAAAATCTACTACTGGGCTGGAGAGATGGCTCAGCAGTTAAGAGCACTGACTACAAACCATCCTTAACTCCAGTTCCAGGGGAATCCGAAGCCCTCTTCTGACCTTTGCAGCATTGCACGACATGGGTGCACTCACATACATGCAGGCAACACACTCATACACATAAAATAAAAATAATAAAAAAAATTTTTGAATCTACTATTAATACTATACATAATGAATGTTTGTAAAACTACAATATAATGATACAAAAACTCCAGTATGCCATAACCTGACTTTTAAAAAGCAGGACCAGGTTTGTAGTTCAGTGGTAGAGTCAACTAGTGTGCATAAAGTCCTGGTTTCAATCAAGCACCATAAAAGAATAAAAAATGGAGAAAGGTAAGGAGATGAGAGAGGGAGAGAGAGAGAGAGAGAGAGAGAGAGAGAGAATGAACAGTGCCTTAGACACCAATAATTTTATCCTCTCAGATCGAATCTTCTCCCTTTCTCACTAACCAAATAGCTGCTAGCTTGAATTTTGTCTTAGACTTAACAATTTCTGTTTTAAAAATAGTTTTCTGGGGCTGGAGAGACTGCTCAGCAGTTAAGAGCACTTGCAGAGGACCTGGGTTCTATTCCCAGTACCCCCGTGATCGCTAGAACCCTCCTTAACTCCAGTTCCAGGGTAATTCAAAGCCCTCTTCTGACCTCTGCGGCATTGCACGACACGGGTGGATTCACTTACATGCAGACAATACACTCGTACACATAAAATTTAAAAAAGTATATAAAATATTTATCTGGTCCAATGGTATGTCCTTAAACACCCAAAAGGGAAGTATAACCAAAGATTAAAGGGGCCAATATAATTTCATAAGAGCATACATATATATAACTAAAAGTTACTTGACAAACAGCAAAGCCAGACAGGCGACACCTTCAGTCGAGATGTTGGCCAGGATAGATAAAGGCTCTTCCAGACAGTAAC
>NW_008330314.1:588999-599019 GCF_000622305.1 Nannospalax galili
CTGATCCTCCTGGAACAGGGACCTCTGGCTGACTAGATTTACCAGAAGGGCAGATAGGGGGGAATTGATCGGGATGCTGACAGCACAGTGGGCAGTGGCAGCGATGGCAGAGTATGGAGGCTCTAGTGGGAGAGGAAGGCTGTCTACCTGATGAGTTTGTATACATGCTCAGATGCCGAGGAGCTCAGAAGGTGGGCGACTACGACCAGCAATAGTCATTTATATAGAGATTAGAAATGCATGTGAAAACGTCTCAATGTCAATTGCCTTAAAATGAATTTTTCTGTATGAAACTGTGTACTTTGACAACGAAGTGGAGATCTTTTTTAAACGTTGGAACCTCATTTAATTTATGTCTTATAGAGTTTATCATGTGAAAAAGATTGTATAAGCATAATAATTCATCTGCAAACAAAAAATTTAAAAAAAGTGTATATAAAGGGATCTCCATTTATTTCTGCTATATAAATATAATTATTCTGATGAATCACCATTATGTATCCAGAAATGTTATTTAGTTACATAGCCATGTGTAAATATAAGAATATATTCTTAGAAAATAAACAAAAAAGAGAAAAAAAAACTTTTTAAGCTATTGCAAAATTATTTGGGTCCTTGATGATCAATCAAGATGGAAATATCTTAACCTGGTGTTTAGGTTTCCTGTATTTTAATGTGATCAAAAGCCCTGGAGATCCTATTCCCTTTTATACTTGGGGGCATCTAGCTTGCTTTTAAAGATTTTTAGTAAGACTATTATGTGATTTCTAAGTGCTAAGTTTGTGGCCATTGTGAACATTTGCTTATTGCCAAGGACATCGTTAAAACATTTTAGTGAGACTTTTAACAGTGGTTTCTGAATACACAAATAAAATGTATGTCATTGGATGATAAAAAAAGTATATAAAATATTTTTAAAAATAGTATTCTTCCCATTTATAATGTATTCTAAATAATATATTTTTATTTTCCAGACTCATGAGCTTTGTATAACTACAATTTCTGTGTAACACTATGTCTTCCACAGGTATGTTCATGGATTCATATACATATATTATATATGTATATATGTATATTCCTTTATGTAGCTGTAATGGATTCTTTTTTAGATCGGTTTTCTATTCTATTCTTGGACTGTGACCCATTTCTGATATTTGGATCATGTTTTTAAATGGTCCTATAATCAAATCTGTCTACATGTTCCATTCTGCAGAAGCATTATTTTTAAACTGGGATACATGTCTAGGCTTGAAAATGCTGGATTATAGTGTCTGCAGACATTCAACATGATTAGGCAATGCCAAAATATTTTCTAAAATGATCATAACAATTTATATTTCAATTAGCAATGGATGAAAATTTCCAGTGCTGTGCATTCTTGCTGACACATGGTACTTGGAATCACTTAAATAATTTACCAATTTGTTTGGAATAAAATGTTCTGTCACTGAGATATTATTAATTTATTTCTGTGATTGTTAATGCTATCATGTAGTTGAAGATTTTTTAATGTTTTAGCAACATAAATAATCACCAGTCCAATTTCCCATTAGATAAGTTTATTTATTTGATGGTATGTACAAGTTATTCACTACTGGAGATAACACTCATGAACTGTATATGTGTATGTTTATGTATGTATGTTTCATCTATGCTTTCAATTCACCTTTTATGATGTGTTTCTCAGAACAGCATGCTCACATGTGTGTTACACACGTGGAGGCCATAGACGAATTCCGTTACTCTTTGTCTTATTCTTTTAAGATAGGGACTTACAATGAATGGGAACCTTACTGTTTCGGCTAGGTTAGCTGGCCAACAAGCTTGGGAATCTGCTTGTATTCACCTTCAACACAGTTATAGACATGCACAGCCTTACCCTGCTTTTTATGTGGGTACTGGAGATTAGAATTCAGGAACTCATGCTTTCACCGTAAGTGCTCTTTCCTCTGAGCCATTTTCCCAGCCACAGAACATTCTTAAATTTACTGTATTTCCTTCCTCTCTTTAATACTGGTTATTATTATGTTTATATGTTTATTTATTGCTTTCATGAGACATATAACTCTAGAATTCAAGTTTTCTGAGCTCACTATGTATCCTAGAATGCTCTCAAACTCATGGTTAACCTCCTGCCTCCTGCCTCAGTCTCACCAGTACTTTTATTACAGGTATGACTTGCCATGCCCAGCTGGCTTATTTTGTTCATTTTATTACAGAATTTTATTAGGTGTACATAGATTAAATTGATCCATAATATTTTCTATGTTGTCCATGATTCATGTTTTATCACAGTACTTCTTAGAATTAATTGGAAATTGATCTCTGTGCTGGAAAACTTTAGTCATCAACTTGACACACCTGGGTAGAGGGAGCCTCAATTGGTGAATTTCCTGTATTGGGCCTGTGGTCAAGTCTGTGGGGCATCGTCTTGATTATTGACTAATGTGGGAGGGTTCAGCCCACTGTGGGTGGGTGTGCCAGCCCTGGGCAAGTGGGCCTATGTTGTATAAGAAAGCAGGCTGAGCAGAGACCAGAGGAGCAAGCCAGTAAGCAGTGTTCCTCCATGGTCTGTGCTTCAGCCCTGCCTTCAGGTTCCTTTCCTGAGTTCCTACCTTGGACTCCCCAGTAATGAACTGTGACCTGGGAGATGTAAGCCAAATAAATCCTTTCCTCCCCAAGTTGCTATTGACCAGAGTATTTTGTCACAGCAATGGAGAAACAAACTAGAACAATCTCTCTACCTCTTTTTTTTTTTTTTTCCCCTGGGGGAGCTATACAAAAGAAATATTTTCTTGGAAAGGTTTCCTTGAAGAAAGCATAAATATGTACGGGCTTGCTTCTCACAGTTTCTGGTGGACATTCAAATTAGAACAGCCTCTAACACAAGATTATTTGTATTACAAAATACTAGAAAAATTCCCTTCTATTTGAGGCTAATTCCATCTTCAAGATGATGCTCCACCACATGTAGCTAATCTCTCTCTCTTAAAAATGGACACCTAGATTTTCCGCAAGTCCTGTACCACCACTAAGAACATTCTAATCATGTTTGGTGTTTAACATCACAAATTCCATCAAAAGAGACTGTTAGTGCCGATGCAGTTTCCTGGGAGTCTTCCTGGCTAGGTTCACCAAACAGCGTGAGTATACTTAAATACAGGGTGTCATGAAGCTGCATAATGGTTGATCTCTTGTTCTGAACATGCAACACATACTTGCTCTTATATGAGAGTTTTGAGGCTCTCTGTGTCATTGTTTATAGTATGCTCTAGGGATGGTGGTACCTCTGGTGATGGGTTGCTAGAAATTGGGTGTTATTTTTTGATTAAAATGCCTCTGATTTCTAATAATTTTAATAATCTTTTGGGTTTTATTTTGTTTGGCTTTTTGCTTTTCTTTCTTCATTATCCAATTGGATTTCTTGTTAATGATCAGGGATTCCTTATAATAAGGATATTAAAACTTTTTGTGGAAATTTATTATATTCTGTGCTGAACCTTTTTTATTTTTATGCATTTAAATAATGAAGTATTTTAAAACTTCTTTGTAGTCATTTAAATAATTTTGTATATCTAGGATATAAAAGTCTCTTATATGTATATTTTCTGTTTTGAAATATGTAATATGGAAATGTTTTATTTTACTTAATAAAAATATCTCCTTTTGCCCAAAGGGACAGGTCTCAAAACTTTTTTAATCTAATGCTTTAATTTGTTTACAACAGATTATTATGAAAAACTTCAAAATACTGAAAAACAGAGGAACCATTAAAAGCAACTATCACATACACACAGCATATATTTAGCAATGACATATGCATGCCATATTTGCTTTAAATTTTTACACATTTTGATTTCTGAGTGAAGTTTAGGATTTCTTTGAATGTCTTTCTCTCCCTAGACTGCACTTCACTGACACTATGAGCAAGGCTTCTGTTTAGCTAACACAAAATCTTTTTTACTCTCATTCACATGTTATTAATTTCATATGTAATTACAGTGGTTTATATCAGCTTGTTAAATTTTCAGGTTTGTGTATGGATTAAAATCAAATATCATGAAACAATTCATTTTTTTTTATTTTACATGTATGAGTACTATGCCTGCATATGGGTAAGTGCACCTGTGTCGTGCAATACTCATAGAAGTCAGAAGACAGCATTGTATTCCCTGGAACTAGAGCTAACATGGTTGTTAGCCACCATGTGGGTGCTGGTGTTGAAACCCTTATGTTCTGCAAGAACAACCAGTGTTCTATACTACCGAGTCATCTCTACAGCCCCCAATAAAACAATTCCTTAGGGGAGTCTGGTGTGACCCCTACCATACCCAAGTTGGGGACTCTTGTCCCTGGAGATGACAGTTTTTAAGTTCTCACGCAACCATTTCTTAAGAAAATAAATAATTATTTTTGCATATTTCTATTTTTCTTTATTACACAGAAGTATCATAAAATAGTCATGTCTCTAAACCTTGATTGTTTTCTTCTCTGACATTACTACCAGACATCACTTAATGTTTGTAAGTAGAAATATTTTTCAATTTTTATGGTCTTGTAAAATACAACTTCATATCTAAATAATAGCTTGTAGTTTAGTTAAGCATACAGCTATTCATAAACATTTAGGTTATTTTTAATTTCACAGAAAGAGATCTTCAGTGTTGATTTCTTAGGGGTCATAGTTCTTGGTCAAAAGGCTTATATAATTATTTAAATTAAGTTCATGGAATTGTGACAGTTCATACTCTGATCAACATGGGACAACTCGTAATTCTAGGCTGCCTTACCATGACAGTGTGCTTACAATTTTTTCAAGTTTTACCTATCTTATAGATGAGAAATTACAATTAATTATAATTTTAATTTGTGCTTCTCTAATTATCAATGAAGGTAGTTATCTTTGTGTATATTTGACAGTTTATATTTTTTGCAAATAACCTCTCCTAATCTAAGTCTACATGGCTTGGGAAGCCCTCATAAATTCAAGTTAATCTGTGTCTTACAATGGTGAGATCAGAGATGAACAACTGACAAGCGTTTAATGACCAAAGTCAGTTAGGGTAAAATTGTGCTTTTTCTTACTAACTGTAGGGTTGATTAACATTGCATTGAGATTATTTGTAATACAAGAACAAAGTTTTTAAATCATCTTCTTGCATTGTTAAAAATTTCTGAGCAATGAGCAAGTTGCCATTAATTATTGCATTCCATAATAAATTTAAATTGCATAAAACTAGCAAAGCATATGAAATATAAAGATTAAAAAGAGCAAGGAGGTAAGTTAAAATAACATCTTTAGGTAAGTTAAAAATAATTTTTAAGATTTTTGTTCTTATAATTCTAAAGGGTAGACTTCGTTAGAGTAGTTTAAATTACTATACTTTTTATTCTTTATTTAAGTTTTTAAAATTTATTTTTGAGAATTTTATACATGTGTACACTGAAATATAATCATATTTGTCTCCCCTTTTCTCTCTCCAGTTCCCCCATTATCTCCCTCAGCCTCTCTCTCTCTCTCTCTCTCTCTCTCTCTCTCTCTCTCTCTCTCTCCCCCTCCCCTATGTCCACTTAGTACTGCCAATATGGATATGGGTGTGGGGCCATTCACTGGAGTATGGAAAATCTACCAGTGGCCAAATCCTCAGAAAAGATGATTCTCCCTCTTCCAGCAACTATCCACTGCCAACAGCTCCTCAGTAAGAGGTTGTGTCTGTAGGTAATCTACGCCATCTATGCCAGGACTTTGGCTGCCTTGTTCTTCTAGAGTTTTTGTGCAGAGAATGATGGCTGCTGTGACTTCATGAGTTTGAGAGCCACGTCCTGTTCAGAAGATAGCACATCATAGCACTCCTCCCCATCCTCCAGGTATCACATTCATTCCCTCCTTAAGCAATATTCTCTGAACCTCGGTGGCGGCAGGGATTAACTTAAATAAGTCAGAGAAAACTTCAACTCAATGTTTATTATAAAATCCAGAATAAAATATCCAGACATAGTTTAATTCCTTCAGTGATAATCATCAAAATATATAGCATTGTTATCATAAAACAAAGTTTTGTTTTGAAAATAAAAATTTTATGTTTCTTGTGGGTATAGGCTTGAACACATGCAGTTCAAATGTTGTGATTAATCATGAGGTATGCTGCAAAACTTGCATTTAGCAAAGTTATAAGAAAGAGGAGTAAGATTGATTCACTGAAAATCCAGGCAGCTTTGTTTTTAGATATTTGACTACCACAAAACTTTGAAAATACCCTTTGAAAGTACTTTAAAAGATGTATTTGTGCTGGGCATGGTGGTGCACACCTTTAATCCCAGCACTCCAGAGACAGAGGCAAGCAGATGTCTATGAGATAGAGGCCAGACTAGTTTCCATAGTGAGTCCAGGCTAGCTGGGGTTATAGGGAGACCCTGTATTAAAAAGACTGAAAAAATATACTTGATCCCAATAAACTGAAGAAATAACATTTCAGAGAGCTCTGTAGAAGGAAATTTAAGTAATGAGGAGGATTGAATTTGAAGACAAATGCAGAAAGCCCAAGAATCTGGGAAAATCCCTGTCTATGCTCCTTCCAAAACAGAGCACGTAATCAAGCTGCAGGGTTTGAAGCAATGCCGAATGGCAGCACAGCACTAAATTCAGCCTTTTCTAGCAACTCCACATAGAGAACTTTGCATTTAGTTAACGCTATGTGAGATGCATAGTACTAGCATGACAAGACAAACCACACATCAACTATTGAAACTTATTCTTTAGAGAACATTTTCTGTTTACTTATCTATCTGTGTACTCATCTGTGATATGGAATTATATCATAATACGTGTAATTACGTTAGAATTACTTGTGAGTAACATTACCTAACATTCTGCCAGAAACAAAATGATCACTTATCAGCTTCAGTTTCCTTCACAGTTCTCATAACTGCTATCAACTGGATCTATTATCATTTTCATAGTTAACTGTGCACTAAGGTTTAAGTACTTTAAAGCTCAGAGATTTCCAGTGCCAAATACTTCCTGAAAATACATATAATAAGAATAGTAAATACCAAGATATGCACATAAATATTCATCATTTAGAAATCATGTAGAATGTAGATTACTGAAAAAAAATTGAGATAGAAAACAATATAGGTCAATTGATCAAACTTCACATGACTTTTAAAATTTTTCCAAATTCTCCGCATAGTCAAATTTCCAAACATAGAGTACCTAGTTCTATGCCAACATTTCCAGGGCAAATTTTACAGGAAAACCTTTATATTTAATAAGCTTCTTCTTCTTATGCATGCTCCTATATGTGTTAGCTCAAGGCACAGGTTGTCTTGCACCTAGAAAATTGTGTATGTAAACTTAATTTTCCCTGTCTGCTTTGATTTTTTTATCTGCAAAGAATATTCTTTTCCTTTACATAAGGACATCAGTGTTTAGTACTTGCCCTTTATAAGCTTCCTATCTAGAGTGGATTTGAGAGTTTTCATGCTCTGATGTTAGAGCAAGCACAAGATATCCTGGGACTAGAAGGGGTAACAATCACATTCTTCTTAACTGCTGTATAGTAGAAAACACATCAGAAAAGATGGTGCCAAGGTCTGATGACTGATATTCGTTGTTAGCTAGAAAAGATCTGGAGGAAACACGGAAACAAAGTTCTGGGCATGTCTGTGCAAAGCTGTCTAGGTTAGGTTCAGTGAGGGAAGAAGACCCGCCCTGAATATGTGTAGCACCAGTCCATGGTCTGGAGTACTGTGCTAGTTGAAAATGAGAAAGCTAATATTCATCTTGCTCTGCTTTCTGTGATAGATGCAATGTGACCAGTTGCCTCCTCAGGCTCCTGCCACTGTGCCTTCCCTGTCATGATGGACTGTAACTTCACACTGATAACCGGAATAAACCTTTATTTCCTTAAGTTTCTTTTTCCAGATATTTGGTCACAGCAACAGGATGAGTAATACAGAAAATTGATACAGAAAAGAAGAACATTTGCTGTAATAAACCTGACCGTGCAGTTCTAACATCTATGAAGAAGGTTTAGGGAGAAATATGGTGAGACTTGGAACTTTGAACTAGGACTAGAAAAACCTTTCGATCCTATAAGCAGATCCTCATAGGTCCTTTGGGTGGGTGCTTAAGACATGGGTGCTTAGACAAATGGACCGTAAATGTTGGGTTCATGATATTTCAGAGGGGAACAAGGATTCTGTCAAAAACTGCATTAGGGTTGTCTCATGTGATATTCTGGCAAAGAATATGGCTGCATTTTCCCCATACCCTGTGAACTTAAGTGAGGCTGAATTTAGGAGTAATGACCTAATTTTTTTTATGGAGGAAATTTCAAGACAAATCAATAAAGCTGTGTCATGGTTGCTCCTTAGTAAGATAGAACAAAAAGTATAGCAGAGAGTTAAGGAAAATATTAAGTTTTATAAAGGAAGTATGTGAGCAAGTTTAAAGTTTCAAAGAAGGAGCACAAATGGTAAAGTGTCAGTATTTGTTAGAGATTAGCACCATTAAAGACAGAACTGGAGCCTCACATTGAAACAGGAAAGGCTTCATTTTATGAAAATGTAAATACATCTGAAAGGAAAGAGTCTTAAGGTTAGAGAGATTGTTTAGTGGCTAAGAGGACTTGCTGCTCTTCCAAAGAACTAGAGTTCAGATTCCAGCACCCACATTGGGCAGTTCGTAACCACTTGTAGCTTTAGCTCCAAGGGATCCAATGTCCTGTTCTGGTTTCTGACACATTCACAAACGGTATACTTTTGCCAAACACACACACACACACACACACACACACACACACACACGCACACACACACACACACGTGATATATCTTGAAAGAAAAGAACTAAAGATACTGCTGGAGGGATTCCATGCTCAAAACAACTGCTTAGGAAAGTATTTCCCAAAGGTCAGCATCCAAATATCAATGCAACTGGTTCCAAGGGGGCCAGACTGCATCACTTGCTGGCAATAGAACTTGGCAGTATCCTTCACATGACATTTTTGTAATCATGAATAATGAAGAATTTACGGGGTAATAGAGTTTTCTATATAGTTATGAAGAGCTAGGCAATATGAAGTAGGGTCAGAGTCCCTGCAAGGAGCCACTGAGAGGCCACTTCATGAAACTTTTAAGGTGAAGACACTAGAATATTGAAGATACCATGAATATGATATATCTGCTGAGATTGCTTCAGGCATGGAGTAGCTACAAACCATGATTAAGGGTATGTGTGTTGCAGCAACAGAGTTGGTGGGGAAAGGCTACCCAAGCCCACTGGAGCTCATATGATTCCATCGTAAGTCTCAGATGCCAGAGATATGGCTGAAGGCTTTAGTTTTGGGTCTAATTTTCCTTGCTATGCAGTTGTTCCTCACTCTTGAAATGTGAATGTTTACCATTGTATATTGTAGCTATGTGACTTGTTTTCTGATATTATAAGAGGTTCATAGTTAAGAGATTGCCTGAGTCTCTGAGAATTTCTTGTGTAAGTATTATATTTTCATTATTCCCACCCCTCCCAGTCTTTGTTAAACGCCTCCCATATTACCCTCTCTCCCTCACAGTTTTTGTCATCTTCTTTGATTAGTATTGTTACACACATACACACACACATTTCATATATATATATATCACATTTGGTATATATATATATATATATGAACTGAATTGAGTCATTTAATAGTGCTTGACTATACATGTTTAGGGCTGCCCACTTGTGATTAGACAATCTCTCAGGAGCTAGTCCCCAGAGAAAATTGATTCTTCCTTCCTGAGTATCTATTGATTGCTTTGGACTTTTAAACAGTGTCTAATTATTAAAGACTATAGGGGCTTCTGAAGTTGTACTGTATTCATTTTGTATGGTAAAATTGCCGTGAAACTATCTCATGAGACCATGGGGAACAGGAGTTGGAAGTTATAGCTTAAAAGTTATGTGTTTCGGAGTCAAATTGGCAAAGGGATGGCTCTTTGGTTAGTATTGATTGTTAACCTGATAGACTCTAGAAT
>NW_008330314.1:599040-606728 GCF_000622305.1 Nannospalax galili
TTTTAGAATCTAGAATCTTTATGAAAATGGGCCTCAGAGTATGTCTATGCACGATTATCTAGATTAGGCTAATTAAGTGGGAAGAACCATCCTAAATGCGAGTAGCACCATTTCATGGCCTGGGGTTTTGGACTATACAAAAAGAGAAAGCAAGCTGAGTACCAGCATGCATCTCTTTCTGATTTCTGACCGTGAATGCCAAGTGACAAACTGCCTCCTCAGACTTCTGGTGTCATGCCTTTCCTACAATGAGGGGTCCTATCCTCAAACTGCAAGTTGAAATTAATCTTTTCTTCCTTAAGTTTCTTATTTTAAGGCATTGTACCCCAGCAAGGAGAATGTTTGATAATAAGAAAATATAGAGGGTGAGGAATGGTGGAGAATATCCCAGACAGGAAGAAATGTGTAAAAACTTTGCATAATACAATTGGTTGATAGTCCACAAAGTAGCAAAAGGCAAGGAAACGGTGAGGCAACAATTAAAGTAAAGTAGGAGATAAAAGATCAAATCACAAAAAATCTTGTATGCTAAACTATTTTGTATTTGCCATAACAGATTTTAGGAACTTGGCTAGCATGTCAACTGGGTCCTTATTGTGGGAAAACAGATTGAAGGTGGAGGGATGGACAGTGAGTCCAGCACTTTATACTGCTATCAGGGCTATGAGTTTGACTAATCACCTGTGGAAACAATAACAATTTTTTGTTTATTTTTATTCTTTGGTTAGTTACAAATGTTTCTATTTCTTTGTAGATGTGTATCCCTAAGTAGGCCACATTTTATTCCTTGCATTTAATAGTAATAAAAGTGACCATTTTAAAAAATTCATCCTATTTTCTAGGCAACATGGGGGTGGACTTTAAAGATATCCTCTCATTTGACTCTTGCAAACACAATAAGATGCAATAAAACAACTGGTTTTGTCTTTTTTTAAACTTTTATTTATTATTTTTATTTTATGTGTATGTGTGCATAGCCTGCATGTAGGTACAATGCCCACATTGGTAAGAAGAGGCTGTCGGATCTTCTCGGATGGGAGTTACAGACAGTTGTTAGCTGCCATGTGGGTGCTGGGATTTAAACCCGGGTCTTCTGCAAGAACAACCAGTGTTCTTAACCACTGAGCCATCTCTCCAGCCCCTAGTTTTGTCTTTTTTAATTTCCTTCCACTGAGGAAACTGTGTTCCAGAGGAATTAATATAATTAATAGAGAAGTTTTTGCATCACTCAAAGCCCCTACAGAAAACACATAGTATATTCAGAGAAGGTAACGGAAAATTTTAATAGAGACTAATTTTTATTCTTGGATTTTTATATATTTTATAATTTGAGAATTTTGTATATGCATATAATGTGCCTTGATCAAACCCACCCTCCATTTTTCCCCTTCAACTTGTTCTCTGTCCTCCCACCACTTTTCCCTCCCAATTTAATGTGCTTTATTTGTGATCACCTTAATCTACTTAGTGCTACCTATATGTGTATGGATGTAGGGCCATCTACTGGAGTACAGGTAGCCCCTCAGGAAACATATTCCTGAAGAAAATTTACTCTCCTTCTCTGAACAGCTATGAGTTGTCAGTAGTTCCTGGAGAGACGTGGGACTTCATGAGCCATTCACCTGTCCATGCAGGGATTTTGACTGGCTTGATCTTGAACAGGTCTTATTTATGCAGTGCCATCTAATAAAAGTATAAAATAAGATATGGGGAAATGTGTGACTGAAAAAAGGAAGAGAGTTCTGGGCTGCAAATATGATATCAGTATTTATTATAGTCAGGTAAGTGTATTCATGCATGCCACAGCACTCTCCAGTCCAGCACACAATTTTACTGCAGAAACCTACTCTCTCTAGCTCTTATAATCTTTCAACCCTCTTCTGTGATGGTATCTGAGCCTTGTGAGGAGCAAGGATGATATAGATTACCCATTTAGAGTTGAGCACTCCACAGTCTCTTATTCTCTTCATGATGGTAATTGTGGGTATCTGTATTAGTTTCCATCTACTACAAAAAGATGCTTTTCTGATGAGGGTTGAGGGATGCAGTAATCTGTGAGTATAAAGATAAGAACTTAGGAAGCAGTTTGCTGCTATGTCCATTTAGATGAGGAAAGGTATTAAATTTTCCTATAGGGCCTATGGTTTAGCCAGTCATGAGATTTGAACCCAGTTAATAGTACCAGGCATGAGTTCCATCTTGACATACGGCTTTAAATAAAAACCTAAAGTGATTTCTTACAAAAATAACATTGGGGCTGGAGAGTTGGCTCAGTGGTTAAGAGTACTGACTGCTCTTGCAAGGACCCAGTTTGAATACCCAGCACCCACTTGGCAGGTAACAGCCATCCTAACTCCAATTTCAGGGGATCCGATGCCTTCTTCTGACCTCTTCAAGCCTTATATGACACAGGTGCACTTACATTCAAGCAGGCAATACACTCCTACACATAAAATAAAAATATTAAATAAAATACTAAAAAACCAAAAATAACATTTATGACACTACTGCAACGTTGGGCATATCTTGTCAAGCTAGTCAATATTGTGGTTCACGGTGTCGATAAGCCTGTTGATGACTTTTCTCCAGTAGTAGTGTGCATTGAACCATCTAGCACTATGAAAGCAGCCAGTAGAAATGAAGATTCAAGGATGGTACTAGATTGATTTCCCCATGTCTTATGACTTAAGCATGTGGTCTTTTCAATAATAGGATCTTACAATCAAGAAGGCCAATAGAAACTATTTCCAAAGGAGCAATAGGGAAAAGTGCTTACAGACTTTAATCAAAGACAAAACTCCCATGTCCAGTCCTCAGTTTACAACTACTACTACCCACTAGCGTCTAAGGTATGCTTGCTGCTAAACAAGGAGCAGGGAACTGTGTGAATTACTCCCGCTTCACTTTCAGTTCTTTATGCAAATTCATTCTTTCAGTGAAATTCTTGACAATAATAAACACTGATATCATATTTGTAAACTCCCTTCCCTTTTTTTAGTCACATATTTTCCCATATCTTACATTCTTATTAGTGTATTTTACTAATTGATACATCATTGAATAATTTTCCTCTCCTTCAAGTAAAATTCAACCCCTGTGAAGGCACCGTGTTTTCTTTTTTGTTCATTCTTGAATAGGCAGCAGCTAGCATCGTGCCTGGGGTACACTTGGCACTGAATGGATGTATGGATGGATGAATGAATGAATGAATGAATGGTGAATGAGTGATGAGTGGAACCAACATGAATGGAACACAGCAAAATACTCACAAAATGCATATCTTTGGTGGATGATAAATTTAAAATCCATTCTATATTGGACTCTTCCCAAGATGGATTTGTCCACTTTTTCTGTACTGTATTTCCTAAGTCCAGGTCAATTCATATCTTGGCAGCTAATATCTTAGAGAAAGATAAAACACAGTCTATTCTTCTGCCCTTTTGCCATTATTATTATTATTAAAGGAATTTTACTCATTGCTGAGTAAAATTTTATTCATTGTGTCAAGTTAAATCTAATTATCAGAAAATACCAAGCTAGACTTCTAAGACCTGTGGCTTAATTTGTTCATCTGTGTATCTAAGTTGTTGCATATATAATAGCTTGCTATTGGTAATATTTTACTGCTCTTCCTCTTATCCTGTATTTTATTTTATTTTTCCTAATGGAAGAAAGTCTCATTTGAGTGAAGGGGAAGGTCTGGATTTTTCAAGTCTCAGGAAACAGGACATTGTCCCTGGACTTCAACATGAGGGGCTGTAGTAGACTTGCCTCTCAGATGCACTAGGCACCATATTGTCCGTTGCACAAGGCTTTGGAAGGTTCATCACATATTTCTGATTATAAGAGTTTACTGACCCAACAATCTGGTTTCCTTTCAGAATCTAACTCCTATGTCTTTCTCTGGGTGATTTTTTATTTAAAAATAAATAAAACAAAACTTTAGTTCTATTGAAGAACAATATATACATACTTAAAATTTACAAACTTTAAGAGAGCTTACAAGGAAACATCTTCACCAAATCACAGTTTTTATGGAGAGATGAAATGGTCTGGATTCTTGAAATAACTCATTGCTTCACCTCAGTAAATGTCCTGTACAGTAAATACTGTAAATAATTATATCCACTAAAAACATACTGATTTTGTTTAGATTTATTGAGATATAAAATACTTGCCAAAAGATCATGTGATGGCACACACCTTTAATCCCAGCACTCAGGAGGCAAAAGCAGGTGGATCTCTGTGAGTTCAAGGCCAGCCTGGTCTACACACCATGTTCTAGGCCAGCTGGGGCTACAGAGAGACATTGTCTCAAAAAAGACCAAAAAAAATCATCTCTCATGTATAACCTTGTATTAGTTTCATCTAGTTATCTGTTTTGTCTATCTAGAATCATATTACATATAACCTTACAGTATTCGACCTATATCTATCAACACTATGACTAAGACACACATGCATGGTGTTTTGTGAAGCTACGAGTAGTATATTTGTTCATGTTTCAGTTATATGACCAAAATACCTGACAGATACAACTTAAAGAAGAAAAGGTTTATTTTTAGCTCACAGTTTCAGAGAGAGTTCAGTTCATCATGGTGGGGAAGCCATAGTAGAGTTCATGGGGAAAGGAACAAGTGATGGAGGCTCTTCTTATCACAGCAGACTAGGAAGCAGAGACTACAAAACTAGAACCAGGGATCAAGGACAGCTGTAAAGGCTTTCCTCTAATGCCTTATATCCACCATCCCGGCCCCATTTCCTAATGGCTCCACAGTCTCCCAAAGCTTCATCACCACCTGGGCAAAAAGTGCTCACTCATCACATGAGTCTATGGGAACATTTCAGATTCAAACTGTTGCAAGTATTGATTAATACTCTCCACACTTTATAAAATTGCATTTCATAGATATACCACAATTTTTCAATTCTTTTGTTGATAGATATTTAGGTTATTTCCATTTTCTATTATATATTATATAAATATATATAATATATAGAGATGGGGGTGTCTTAATATGCACCTCTGGCTAGCCTCAAATTCAGTCCTACAGGCTCAACTTCTTTAGTGCTGGGGTTCCAAGCAGACCACCAGGCATAGCTTATAATCATTTGCACATGTCTTTGATGAAACATGCATTCATTTCAATTGACATGTATCAACAAAGGAAATCTCTATATTCTAAAATTTGAATATGCTTATTTTCAGTAGACACTGCCAAATAATGTCCTAGGTGAAGGACTGACTAACGATTCTTCCACTAGTAGCTATGTTTCACCAGCATTTAGATTGCCATTCTTTAAAATATTAGCTCTGCAGGGAGTTACTATGGCATCTCATTTTGATTTTAATTTGTGTGTTCTTTCTTTAAAATTTTTTAGTTGTTATTTTTATTTTATGTATATGAGTGTACTGCCTGTGTGTATTTAAGTGCTTGTGTCACGTAATACCTGCAGAGGTCAGAAGAGGAGGTCATATTCAGAGTTATGGATGATTGTTAGCTGCCATGTGGGTGCTAGGAATCGAATCCTGGGTCCTCTGCATGAGCAGCCAGTGCTTTTAACAGCTGAGCCATTTCTCCAGCCCTGTAATTTGTATTTTCTCTTTAAAAATATTTTATTATTTTTATTTTATATGTATGAGTGTATTGCCTGCATGTATGTGAGTGCACCTGTGTCATGCAATGCTGTGGAGGTCAGAAGAGGTCATCAGATCCCCTGGAACTGGAGTTATGGACAGTTGCCATGTGGGTGCTGGGAATCGAATCTGGGTCCTCTGCAAGAGCAGTCAGTGCTCTTAACTGCTGAGCCATCTCTCCTGCCCCCATTTTGTATTTTCTTAATAGCTGGTAAGATTAAGCTTATTTGTCATTTAGGATTTGCTGTGACTTTTATCTAATTAAAAATTTAGTTGTGACAAAACTAGGATTTTCCCCAGGGTCTATGACCACTCTATTAATGTGTACTTTGCTCTCAGCCTTTATATCTCCCACCAGAAACAGAGTGTCAGGGAACAGAGAGAATCTATTTCCCTGACTGTTCAAAGTTTGGAATTACATATTCTATGAGCATAATAAAATGGCTATTTATGAGAGTAAATTCTGGGGTGATTCATTAAACAGCAATAGTAAGAGAAAACAAAGCTCTGTGCAATGCCTTATACTTAGTTTTAAGAAAGAACCTTAAAATTAGTTAAGGAAGAATCTCTTCCCATCTAGTTTTCAATTCATCTTCCAAATGATGTTTCCCAGAGGAGGTATTTAGCCATATGTATGCATAGTGGAGTGTTATTTTACGTCATAGGCCATTTTTCTCAGAAGAGGACTGAGGGAATACCTATGTGCTAGACAATTAGATGCCCATGGACACTGAGATACAATAAAAGAAAAAAAAATAACAGCATGTGGTTTTCATCAGAAAGGAGGTGGAGGGGGACCTGAGAAGAGCTGGCGCAGGGATAATCAAAATACATTGGAAAAAGTTTTGCTGAATGAATAAATTTATAGATGAATAAAAGAATTTAAATGAGGGAGGGTCTGGAAAAATGGCTCAGTGATTAAGAGTGCATAGAAGTTAAGACTCAGGTAGCTCATAGATGCTTTTAACTCCAGTTCAGGGGATCTGACATCTCTGGCCTCAGTGGGCATCTACACTCAATGTGCATATGCACAGGTCCAGACATATACATAAACACATAATTAAAAATAATAAATCTTTTTGCAATGAACACATGGACATTTTCTAATTAAAATTAAGTAGGTCCGATAATTTTAAAAAAAATTTACTATTGTTGATGCTGAATACATGAACTGTTAGAGTGGATAGATCTCATCATGCAAGCGAGTGCCTTCTATAAGTACCTGTTGTAACTGTTTTCATTAAAAAATTAAGAGAGATTTTCAGCCAGAGAGATGAATGAACTATTAAGAGCATTGGTTGCTCTTGCAGAGGATCTCCGTTTAGTTCTCAGCCCCCACATGGCAGCTGATAGCAGTGTATAAAGTTCCAGGAGAGCCAATGTCCTCTCTTGACTTATGTACACATTGTACAAACATGGTGCTCTTACCTACATGCAGGCAAACACTCGTACACGTAACATTTGAAATAAATAATATTTAAAAATAAATAAGATAGATAAAAAAAAAATTTACTATTGTTGATGCTGAATACATGAACTGTTAGAGCGGATAGATCTCATCATGCAAGCGAGTGCCTTCTATAAGTACCTGTTGTAAGTGTTTTCATTAAAAAATTAAGAGAGATTTTCAGCCAGAGAGATGAATCAACTATTAAGAGCATTGGTTGCTCTTGCAGAGGATCTCCGTTTAGTTCTCAGCCCCCACATGGCAGCTGATAGCAGTGTATAAAGTTCCAGGAGAGCCAATGTCCTCTCTTGACTTATGTACACATTGTACAAACATGGTGCTCTTACCTACATGCAGGCAAACACTCGTACACGTAACAGATAGATCTCTAATACATAACCTAATGAAACACATAAAAGTCTTTAAAAAACAATGAATACTGAAATGCAATAAATGGCAAGAAATGATAAATGCTGAAGTGGAAATAATGAAATGGAGACCAATACGTGAATTCAAAAAAAGAGGGTTTTTTTTTCTTTGAAAAGCTAAATAAATAAGATCGACAGCCTCCTGGTTAAACTACCCAAAAGAATGACAAGACTA
>NW_008330314.1:606745-610580 GCF_000622305.1 Nannospalax galili
AATTTTAAACCTTGGAAAATTTAAAAGAAACAGATAAATTCCTAACCACATATGACCTACCAAAATTAAATCAAGAAGATTAAACAACATAAACAGATCCTTTAAAAGCAATTAAATCTAATTAGTAATTAAAAATCTCCCCACAAAGAAAAGCTTACAATTGTATAGATTCACCACTGAATTCACCAAATATTTAAGAAAGAGCTAGCTGTAATACTTCTAAAACCACTGAAGAAAATAGAAAGAGCATCACCAAACATTCTGTGAAACCTTAATACCAAAACAAGGGGCTAGAGAGATGGCTCAGAGGTTTAGACCACTTGTTATGCTTCCAAAGGACTCAAATCAGTCCCCAAGACCCACATCATGAAGCTCACAACCACCTGCAACTCTAGCTCCAGGGGATCTGAATCCTGCAACTAAGTTTTAAGTGATCCAATACTTTCTTCTAGTCTTAACTGCAGGCACACTCACACATGTAGCATACACTCATACAGACAGACAGACACACACACACACACACAAAATTAGAAATGAAAATTTTGGGGGTTGGAGAGATGGTGCAGCAGTTAAGAAAACTGGCTTTCCTTGCAGAAGACCTGGTTTTGATTCCCAGCAGCCACATGGCAGCTGACAACTGTCCTTAACTCCAGTTCCAGGGTATCTGATGCCCTTTTCTGACTTCTGTGGGCATGGCACAACACAGGTGTACTTACACACATGCAGGCAATACACATAAAATAAAAATAATAAAATATTTTTTAAAAAATTCCAAAACAGATAAGGACATAGTAACAGCATCAACAACATAACTATAGATGAATTTCCTTTGTGAACATAGATACAAAAATTGTTATTAAATTACTTGCAAATTGAATTCAAAAACATCACTTTTGCTCCATTCCAAGGGGACAATGCTGGTTCAACATATGCAAATCAGTAAATGTTACACAACATATAAGTAAACTTAAATATAGAAAACATATGAGCAATTTAATAGCTGCAGAAAGGTATTTAATAAAGTTCAACATTTCTTTACGATTAAAGTTTTGAAGATCCTGGGAATAAACTGAATGTATTTCAACATAATAAAGAAACTCTAAGAAAATGTGCAATGCATGACTACTTGTGATACCTTACCTCAAATTATATATAATTTAATATATAATTATATAATGCCAAGATATAGTAACACAAATTGTGTGGTAAAAGGCACACATAGACCCACAGACTAGAGTACAAGACCCAGAAATAAATACATGTGCTACACCCACCTAATTCTTGACAAAATTGTGAGAAACACACACTAGAAAGAAGACAGTCCCTTCAGAAAATGGTGTGGGAAAATGCTTCACATAGGAGAATAAAACTAGATCCTCATCGCTTACTCTGTACAAAAATTACTTCAAAATGGATCAAAAAACCTTAATATTAGACCTAAAACTTTGAAACTCCTAGAAGAAAATGTAAATAAAACACTTTAGCATATAGATATAGGTGAGGACTTGCCAAATAAATTTGACCAGCACAGGAAATAATCCTAAGAATTGGCAAATAAGTTAATACAAAATTTCAAAGTTCCTGGGCAAGGAAGGAAACAATCACTGGATTGAAGAGGCACTTTACAGAATAGGAAGTCATCTTTGCTAACTACATATCTAATTGAGTTAATATTTAGACTATATAAAGAACTCCAAAAATTAAACAATACAAAAAAATCAATGTATAAATAAGTTAATTAACAGAATAAGAAATTCACAAAAGTAGAACTACAAATGGCCTGCTAATGAAATCTGGGAAAATATTGGATATCTTAAGCCATCACAAAAATGCAAATTAAAACTGATTTGAGATTCTACCTTACCACAGTCAGAATAACTGTCAGTGAGGATCATTCTTCTTTAAGGGAGTGATGCTAGATAGTCTTA
The DNA here is from genome assembly GCF_000622305.1 of Nannospalax galili. NCBI lineage: Eukaryota > Metazoa > Chordata > Mammalia > Rodentia > Spalacidae > Nannospalax > Nannospalax galili. Next base: position 608,674 of record NW_008330314.1, read on the forward strand.
CAAGATTTCAGTAGATGAACTCAGACCAAGGGACATCTGGGTGCACAAACTTGACTCAATAAGCATTAACATATATGGCAGAAGGCATGAAATCCTGTGGGCAGGCTATAGTGCAGATAGGGGAGGGGTGTAAACATGATTAAACTGTATTTTATGAAATGCACAAAATTTAATAAAATATACATTTAAAAAGAAAATTTAATAAAATATACATTTAAAAAGAAAACAAATGACAACAAATCTTGGCAAGCATGTGGAAAAATAGGAGGCTTTATGCACAGCTGCTGAGAATGTATACTAGTCCAACCACTATGGAAATAAGAATCTAATTTCCTCAGAATCTGGAAGCAGCACTACCATAGGGCACAGCTGTATGCTGCTCCAGGGAACATAATCAAGGTCCAGGGTAAGTAATCAAAGGATTGTAAGTCCTATCACAGAGATACACCTCTCTCTCTCTCTCTCTCTCTCTCTCTCTCTCTCTCTCTCTCTCTCTCTCTGCTGATGTTGTGCATGTGTGCATCAGGCTAGCCCTCTCTCCTCTCTCCTTCTTCCTTTCTCTCCCTCCCCCTTCCTCCCCCCTTCTCCCTCTCCCTCTCCCTCTCTCTCGCTCTGAATATTAGTCATGAAAATAGAAAAGGAATCATGACAAGTGTAGAAGAAACCTAAAGTGAGGGGTGAAAGTGTAAAGGAATATACGTTATATGAAAGCAAAACAGGACTATTGAGGGGGACGAACGGAACCAGTCATAGGGGTTCATGGAGATTGAAGAGGGAGGTGGGGAGAGGGAGAAGGAAGGAGGTACTATTCAGAAAAAAATGCCCTGATGAAAACTATTCTTTTGTTTCTTGTTGTTTATTGACAGGGTTTCCATAGTTACAGCCCACATGGAAGTCCTGATGTGAAAACAAGGTGGCCTCCATCTCACAGAGATCTACCTGCATCTGCCTCTGAGGGGCTGGGATGAAAGTACCCTCTGCGCCTTTACTCCCCCAGCCTTATTCACTCTCCTATCTCCCCGAACCAGTCTCTCCTCCTAGCCTGGGTCCTGTCTCATTCCTTATCTTGGCACCCCAGACACCTGGGAAACCATCACTGCTTCCTGATCATTTGTATCAAGGCCAACTCAGTTCCTTCTCAGGTCCCCAGGAGCACACTGGGCCTGGCCCCAACCTCACCTCTCTCTACTTCCTTGGGCCTGCGTGACCTTCCAGCCTTTTTCCTGGACCCAGGAGCTGACCTTTCCTTTTCCTAATCCTTTATATCCAGACAAACCCAGCCCTTCAGTGCAGTCCCCAGGAGCCCTTGGGGCCAGCTTCCCACCCCCATCTTCCTCTGTATCTCTTGGGTGGCACAGCCACAAGCTCCCCTAGACCAGGGTCTTTCCTGGGCCCACTTCCCAGGAAAGTCCAACCCCAAAATTCCTGAGGCCAAAATCATTCCTGGAGGGATCCAGACCTTAGGAGAAAGCCTGAGAGCATCTGATCCTCATTTGACTAGGGCCTCTGTTGGAATTCCTGAAGACAATAGAATCTGGCCACTCCAATATAAAATCAAAAGAGAGAACCAAAATCTTAGAGGAACCAGCTTTTCAGGCCTAAAAATTAAACCACAAAGACATAAAGTTTAGAAAAAGAAGGAGACCTAAACTTGAAAGCTTGAGTCTCACACAAGAATGAGAAACTACAAAAGAAATTCACATGTCAAAATCTCAGAGAAAAAAATAATAATATGAAAAACCAAAATAACATATCCCCACCAAATACGAATAGTCCTCTAGAGGAGTACAATGAGAATTCCCTAGAGATAATGCAGGACATGGAACTCAAAAGAACAATTATAAACATGATAAAAGAATTCAGTGAATTTAAAGAACACACACACACACACAAATCAAAGAACTGAA
>NW_008330314.1:610662-615101 GCF_000622305.1 Nannospalax galili
AAAACATTGAGTAAGACAATTAGTAATGATAGGAGAGAGCCTCACCAATAGGATGAATGAAATGGAAAACAGAGTATCAAGACTGGAAGATAAAGTGGATGAACTAAACCACTCAGGCAAAGATTATGAAAAATTTAAGAAGTCACAAGAATGGAATATGCAGAAATTGTGTGACACCATGAAAAGACCAAATTTACAAATCATAAGCATACAGGAATGAGAAGAATCCCAAGATAATGGCATGGACCAGATCTTCAACAAAATCGTAGAAGAAAAATTCCCAAAATTAAAGAAAGATATGACCATACAAACACAAGAAGCATATAGAACATCAAACAGGACCAGAAAAGAAACTCTCCATGGCACATCATAGTAAAAACACTAAACGTACTAAACAAAGAGAAAAATCAGAGAGCTGCAAAAGAGAAACAAGTCACATATAAAGGAAAACGCTGACTTTTCAGTGCAAATTATGAAAGCGAGTAGAGCCTGGACCAAAGTATTCCCAGTGTTGAATGACAATAGATGCCAACCCAGATTACTATACCCAGGCAATATGTCTATTATAGTCAAAGGGGAAAGAAAAACCTTCCATGACATAAATAGGCTGAAGGAATTCATGTCCACAAAATGAGCCCTCAGAGAGTTCTGGAAGCAATGCAAAGAGCTGAAGAAAGGAATGACTATACCCAAGGAGTTGCAGAAAGAAAATCAATGCAGGTATAACTGTGGAAAAGTACAGCTATATCAAGAATGTAGACAGAAATAAAAATGACAAGATTCAGTACTCATCTTCCATTAATACCTTTAAATATTAACAGACTGAACTCCCCAGTCCAAAGACACAGACTAGGTGAATGGATTAAATAACAAAACCCATCTTTTTGTTGTCTGCATGAAATTCATCTCACTTTCAAGGACAGACACTATTTTAAAGTGAAAGGATGGAAAAAATAATACCAAGCAAACGGTACTAAGAAAAAAACAGGCGTAGCAATTCTAATATCTGACAAAATAGACTTTAAACTAAAACTAATCAGAAGAGATAAAGAGGGCTATTTCATTCTGATCAAAGGAACAATAAATCAAGAAGATATTACAATATGAACATATATTCACCAAACTCTTGTTCAACAAACTTCATAAAAACAATACTACAGGACTTTAAGACCCAGATTAATCCCAACACATTAATAGTAGGGGACTTCAATACCCCACTGTCTCCATTAGATAGGTCAACAGGACAGAGAGTTAACAGAGAGACATCTGAATTAAACAATACCATATATCAAATGGATTTAACAGACAGCTACCGAGTATTCCACCCAAGTAAAAGACATACTTTCTACACGGCACCCCAGGGAACCTTCTCCAAAACAGACCATATACTAGGGCATAAAACAAACCTCAACAAATACAAAAAGATTGAAATAATTCCATGGATTCTATCAGACCATAAGGCAATAAAGCTTACAATCAACACCCAAAGAAGCCCTAATCACCACATTGAACACATGGAGATTAAACAACACACTCCTAAATGATGAATGTATCAAAAGAGAAATTAAAAAATAAATGAATGTATTCCTGTAACTAAATGAAAAGGACAACACAACACAACAAAACCTCTGGGACATGCTGAAAGCTGTCCTTAGAGGGAAGTTTATAGCTCTAAGTGCCTACATCAAAATATCAGAAAGAACACAAATTAATGACTTAACATTGCAACTCAAGACACTTGAAAAGAAACCACAAATGAAACCCAAACCCACCAGACAGGAAGAAATAAGAAAAATCAGGGCAGAAATTAATGAAATTGAAACAAAAAAAACAATAGAAAGAATCAACAATTCCAACAGCTGGTTCTTTGAAAAGATAAACAAGATTAACAGACCGCTAGCACAGTTAACCAAAGAAAGAAAGAGCACCTCCAAATCAAGAAAACCAGAGATGAAAGGGGAAACATCACAACAGACACCAGAAAGATACAGAACATTATAAGGGAATACTTTATAAACATATGTGCTACTAAATTTGAAAGCCTAAAAGAAATGTTAAACAAACCAGGAAGATATCAACAATTTAAACGGACCCATAACACAAAAAGAAATTGAAACAGTAATACAAAATCTCACGACTAAAAAAATTCCAGGACCAGATGGATTCACAGCAGAATTCTATCAGACATTTAAAGAAGATCTATATCCAATACTACTTAATTTATTCAAAAAGATAGAAATGGATGGAGAACTTCCAAATTCCTTCTGTGAAGCCAGCATCACTCTAATAACAAAGCCAGGGAAAGATAAAACCAAAAAAAAAAGAAAACTGTAGACCCATATCCTTAATGAATAAGATGAAAATATTCTCAACAAGATACTTGCAAACCGCATACAGACACACATCAAAAAGATCATCCACCATGACCATGTTGGCTTTATCCCAGAGATGCAGTATTATGTTCAATATATGTAAGTTAACAATGTCATAAATCATATAACTGGGCTCAAAGAAAAGAACCACACGATCATCTCAATGGATGGAAAGAAGGCTTTTGACAAAATTCAACATGCATTTATGTTCAATGTCTGAGAGAGAATTGGACTGGAGGGAACAAACCTCAACATAATTATAGCCATATATAACAAATCCACAGCCAACATCATTCTAAATGGAGAAAAACTGGAAGCACTCCCATTGAAATCAGTAACCAGGCAAGGCTGTCCACTATCTCCACTTCTCTTTGACATAGTGCTTGAGACTCTTGCAAAAGCAATAAGACAAGAGCGGGAAATTAAAGGAGTAATAATTGGAAAACTAGAGATCAAATTATCCCTTTTTGCAGATGATATGATATCTAAGAGATGCCAAAAATTCCACCAGAAAACTCCTAGAAATTATTAACACATCCAGTAAAGTGTCAGGTTACAAAATATACCTACATGAGCCTGTAGCCTTTCAATATACCAATAACAAGCAATCAGAGAAAGAGCACATGAAACACTCCACTTCACAATAGCTTGCAAAAAAAACCCCAAAATATCTCAAAATAAACATGACCAAAGACATTAAAGAGCTCTACAACGAAAATTTTAAATCTTTAAAAAAAAGATTGAGGAAGACTTCAGAAGATGGAAAAACCTTCCATATTCATGGATTGGAAGAATTACTATTGTGAAAATGACCAGCCTACCAAAAGTCATTTATAGATTCAATGCAATGCCAATCAAAGTCCCCATGTCATTTTTCACAGAATTGGAAAAAAACATCCTAAGATTCATATGGAAGCACAAAAGACCTCGGATAGCCTAAACAACCCTAAGCACTAAGAGCAATGCCGCGGGGGGTTACTATGCCAGATTTTAAGCTGTATTACAGAACTATAGTCATAACAACATGGTACTGGCACAAAAATAGACCCATAGATCAATGGAACAAAATTGAAGAGCCAAATATGAGTTAATACAATTTCAGCCACCTGATTTTTGACAAAGAGGCCAAGAGTATTCACTGGAAGAAAGACAGCATGTTCAGCAAATGGTGCTGGCAAAACTGGATCTCCACCTGTAGAAGAATGAAACTAAACCCCTATCTTTAGCCCTGCAAAAAGTCAATTCCAAATGGATCAAAGACCTCAATGTGAAGCCTGAAACTCTGAAACTGTTAGAAGAAAATATTGGAAAAAACATACAAGATATAGGTTTAGGAAAGGATTTTCTAAACTGGACATGAATTGCTCAGGAAACAAGGGCAAGAATTGACAAATGGGACCTCATTAAACTAACAAGCTTCTATACATCAAAGGAGGCAACCAGGGAAGCAAACAGAGAAACCACATAACAGGAGAAAATCTTCACCAGTGACACATCTGACAGAGGTTTAATATCCAGAATATATAACGAACTCAAGAAACAGAGAACCAAGACAAGAAGAAACCCAATTAAAAGATGGGCTAAGGAGCTGAGCAGAGAGTTCTCATAAGAAGAAGTAAAGATGGCTGTGAAGCATCTTAAAGGATGCTCAACATCACTAATAATTAGGGAAATGCAAATTAAAACCACTTTAATATTTCACCTTACCCCAGTCACACTGGCTGAGATCAAGAGAACAAATGTTGGAGAGGATGTTGGGAAAGGGGAACACTCATCCACTGCTGGTGGGGCTGCAAACTTTTCAACCCCTATGGAAAGCAGTGTGAAGAATTCTTAAAAAACTACAAATGAACCAACCATTTGACCCAGTTATACCACTCCTTGGCATATACCCAAAGAACGCATCCTATTGCAGAGACACTTGTACATCCATGTTTGTTGCTGCTCTTTTCACAATAGCTAAGAGATGGAAGCAATCTAAGTGTCCCTCAATTGACGGGTGGATAATGAAAATGTGGTTCATTTATACTATGGAGTTTTACTCAGCAGTAAAGAAAGATGAAATCA
>NW_008330314.1:615666-617330 GCF_000622305.1 Nannospalax galili
GCTGACCCTCCTAAAACAAAGACCTCTAGATAGGCTGACTAGATTCACTAGATGGACAAGTGGTGGGGAATGGCTGGGGGTGCCGACAACACAGCAGACAGCATTAGGGACAACAGAGTGTAAGGGCTCTAGTGGGGGGAGGGAGGCTATGGGTGGGTGCCATCTGGTATGTGAGTGCATACTTGAATATGATGGTTTGGGATGTTCTGTGTGATATACATACTCAAAAAAAATCAACAAATTAAAATAAAATGTATTATATTTGAATAGGTAGCATGGATATTTATGTCATGTTAATTAGTAGAGGTGATGAACATTACCACTGTAATCCACCCGATGACTTCATAGACATACACAGGCTGCAAGAGTCCAAGTGCAACTGATTATGACTAGTAATAATCAGATACATATAGTTTAGAGACGCATGCGCCAACATCTCAGTGTTAGTAGCAAAAACAATGAGTCTTTCTGCAAGGAACAATATATTCTAAAATGAAATGGAGATCTTTTTTAAAGGTTAAAAACTCAATTTTATGTCTTACAGGGCCTATACTGAGTTCAATATTGTATAACTGTATTAATTCAACTGTGAACCTAGAAACTTACAACCACTCGTGAAAGAGATATACTCTTCCTCTAGAGTGTGTTACTGAATATGTTAAAGCTGTTATGAAATGTTTCTTCAAATCATGTAGTTATTAAAAATTTTAAGAAAATCAAAAACCAACAAAAAACACTACTCATTTTAGGAGTGGAAAAGCATGGAATGTCTCTTTTAGGCTCATATGAATAATCTTGTGAGTAAAGAATTCAAAGAGAGTAGACTGCTTCTGCGCAGTCTTTCAGGGCCTAGACTGCCAGAATCTAAAGTTTTCAGCACCTGCTTTTCAAAATGGTAGTTCAGAGGATTATGGCAAACAAATCATTGTTGGTATTTTATGGACCAGGCTTGGGCCTGAGAGTTTAACATTTCTTCCATCAGACTTTATTTGCTAGACATAATGTCACCATACTTAGCTGCAAGGAAACCTCTAGTATTACTGTGTGCCTAGGAAGAAGTAAAGTACAAGGATTTTGTTGTCATACAGTCTGTGTAACACATACAACAAGATGTACTTAGTTTAAACTCAGCATATTTGCTGGTGATGACTGCTTAGAAAATGCACATAGGATTTGGCAGCCATTCAGCAATTATCCCGTGTTTTCCAATCTCCATTTGTCCTGTTACTGCCTTTGCTAGCGACTGAATTGGTTCGACTCCTCACCATACCCTTTTCAAAATGTAAAATGAAGAGCATTTCTCTAATCAATGTTTCATAGCATAAAAAGATAATTCAAAATGTAACTGTAATAAAGAAAAGCATAGGTATTCCTGGCTTGAGTGGCCATTCTCTGGTTGACTAGGTAGCTAAGGGATTATACTGATATGACATTTTATTTCGATCTTTCTCCATTGTGCTTTTTTATAGATTAAAAAAATTCCCTGCAGATTTTCCTCTTGTCCTTGTGCTATGTTCAAAGTCTTTATCACTGAGACCATAGGAATTGAGTGACATTTGCAACCTCAAATTAGTGCAGGGCATAGCTAGGTTCAATGTAAAAATAAATAGAAGTAGGAATTCCTGAATACTGATTCAAGGTAAAGTAATAGAGTGACTTTTTCA
>NW_008330314.1:617492-639267 GCF_000622305.1 Nannospalax galili
TGTCATGAGAAGGTAAGTACATTAAAATATATCCTAAATATGCCAAATTTATAGTAATTTTGATACCCTCCTAAACTTTTGAGACACTGACGTTCTATGGTATCTCAGAATAGAAAATGACCAAAAGGCCTGTGACTAGGTAAGCCCAAAGCCTTGCCTTCTTTTTACTAGCCTTCGTTTTTCTTTTTTATTGTATTTAAGTATGAGATGGTAAAAGCACAAATTTTAAAACTTCCTTCTAAAACATTACAGGCACGAAAAACATAGCTTTCGTGGTTGCATCTCTTTGATAATATTTTCAATTGTCACAAAAACTTTAATGTTTAATGAGAATAACCACATTATACTATGCAGTAAAATATCCAAAATATATTGCCTTCTCCAAAACGCTGTACATAGTATTATCTGCGCTATGAAATTTAAGGGAAGCTTTGTAACACAAAAATCTAAATTTTTCAAATAATTCATATGCATTATTTTGAATGAAATTATGTCTCAAATTGATGTCAAGGACATTTATTAAAGTCGGGAATGCTAGAAGATTCCCTTTTGATTCAAGGATGTTCAAAGCCCTTTTACCTTTGAGCAAAACAACAGCGCATCGAATAAAAATCACATTCTGAAAGTCTGAATGACACTGAACCTTTGCAGCTAAGTTCAAATCTGAAGCAACCACACAAATTACCTTTAATTTAAAAGTTAACTAAATTTGGCCTTTCAGATGCATATTTTAGTAATACAGCATTATCAGACCTTAACAAGGAAGACCACGTTTGTCTTTAAGTTCACATGATAGCGAAAGCTTAGTATTAAAAAAAAAAAAAACTTTTGTCTAGCAGAAGTGATTTGAAGATGTTTTGCTCCACGCATGTGAGCGCAGCAGGTGACTCTTGCCTATCTTTGATGTCAAACAGCACAAAACTTCAGTGAGTGGTGGCTTCAGAAATGCAATAGACATAGCCGAGTCTTCATATGAAGCTCATGCTTGAACTACATCAGAAGAACTGACATCTATTATGGTGAGCAAAGACAAGTGTTTGAAAAGAGATTCAAACAGAAGTGTCAGAATTTACAGTGCATAGTTTTATATAAGTTGATTTTAACCAAGCATATCTCTATGAACTCTGCAGGGTAGAAAAGAAATTTCAAAAGGCAGAGAAATTGTTGTCATCTAAGGGCAGGGAATGTTTTAATAGCTTAAGGAAGAACATTTCTGAAAGGTTATGTGGTGATCCATTTACTTTGACTGAGTAATAAGGCTTGTCATTGTGATCCTGCAGTTTTTAACCCTTAGAACAATAGAGTCTGTGAACTGGGGCAGAAAGGGCCACTTACACACTCAGGGAAACTCGATGCCCATTTTGAAGTTTCAGCCCGTAGACACAGACACACACTGGACATTTTCTGAATTTTCTAGCCACTGAGGAGAAAACAAAACACAACAAAGTAAGACCCTTTCACACCTGGGGAGTCCTACAGAAACAAGGCAGAGAGAATTCGGTGGTCTTTATAAATCAGCATTTTTCAAAACAAAAAAAACATCAATGTCATTTGCCATGCATCTTCCGGTGTGCTCACTTCTCTTATTTCCAAAAATGCATAGGCTTTGTGTTTGTTTGGGTTTTTGTTGTTGTTGTTGTTGTTATTGTTTTGGGGAGGGGGGAACCTCTGTGTTTGTGAGTATCGGGTAATATGTGCATCTTATAGAGGTGGGTTTCAGAGATCTCTATTGAATAATTGTTTGAAATTTTGTCCAAGGGTTTCATGACTGCAGATCCTTGAAACTCTCCTTCAGAAATCTAGTGCTACAAATTAGAGGAAATATTTTTCTAGGAATGCTTCCCTCTCTATACCCAAACAGGTATAAATAAAAGCAAAACCTCTTTGGCTAAAACACAAACTCTCAATTCCAAGCAATTGCCAGCTTGTAATCAGCATTTACCAGTGTGAGATCTACCTCTTCTAACCCACAATTAGCACAATTAATGCACCACAAGCCAAATCACTTTTTTAGTTGTTCCATTCTAATGTTTGCCTTTAACAACAAATTCCCCTCTCTGCATTAGCTGTGCAGGCCTTCTCCCAGGACAAATAATAGCTCCTTTAGGTTTCATTCATGAACTTGCTGTATTACTGTATTGCATTTCAACAAATAGGGTTTTTTTTTTTGTTTTGTTTTTTTTTTTTTTTTTTTTTTTTTAAAAGGGGTTAGGTCTTAAAAGGAAAGAGGAGAGTCTGGGAAGAGGACTTAATGCTTAAGAGCATTTGTTGTGCAAGTGTGAGGACCCGAATTTCAATGCCCAACATCCACATAAAAAGCCAGGCATAGCTGTGAATGCCTGTAACCCCAGCATTGGGGATCAGAGACAAGGTGGAACCCAGTAGCTTGCTGTCCAGCCAGCCTTGTCAAAAGGTAAATCTCAGGTTCTGCAAGCAACCCTAAATCAAGACAGAAAAGCAGAAAGCCATAGAGCAAGATAGTGTCTTCTTCTGGCCGTCACATGTTGGTAAACAGGCATGGGCACCCACATATATGCATGTCCCACATACATAGTACACATACATTCCTTTCATGTTATCTCATGCAAATTAAATCTTAGATGTGTAAGCTAAACAAAGGTTTATAAAGTATGACTACAGTGCTGTTGGAACTGTAAACATGGTATCTCAGTAGTGAAAATGACCAACACTGTGTGACTCCAACATCTCCTCCCACCAATCCCTGTTCATTTGCCCTATCGCACTTGCGTAATGTGAACTAGAGAATAATTTTGTTTCTGTACATTTCCTGCCTCTTCCCTCTCTCATTTATAAACTTCAAAGAAGGAGAGGTCTCACAAGCTGTATGCAGAATTTCTGATATGTAGGGCGAGATCAGCAACATGTATGTAGACTAAATTATTCTGTAAGCTAAGTGCTTTGTATGTACCATCTTAACAGGTCCAGATAACTGAGATAATCTTACAGATGTGTGAACAACTTTAAGTGAATTAAGATTGTTAGAGGTGCAATTTAAACAAGCATAGAGATTTCACAATGCTATAATTCACAGTTCAAATGAAGTTTCTGTTGCTGATACGTAGTCTTCAACAACAAAAAAATCAATTTACAACCAGGGAGAGAGAGATGACCATAACTAAATGATGGAACACAAAATGAAAAGTGATATACAGAAATTCAGAAGTGTCTATCAATGAGAAGAAGAATTGGAACTAAGAGATGAAGAGTGATGAAAGTTTTCTGGAAGAGTATGAGTTCAGAGGTTTTACAGTTGAAAACTTCCATTTTGTTCTTTTTATTTTTTCTTCTGGTATTGGAATTGAAACTAAAATCCTGTATATGTTATGTAGTCATTCTATTTCTAAAGCAATATCCCTAGTGCTAATTGTTTTTGTCATTTCTCTCTACTCCAAAGCTTTTTTTAAAAAAAAACATTTTTATTTGTTTTAGGTATTTTTCCTTCATGTTATTATAAGTGCTACGATAGCTCATTGTAAAGATGTGGAAATTGAGAGCCAGGTGTGGTGGTATACACCATTAATCCCTGTACTTGGGAGGCAGAGGCAGGTGGATCCCTGTGAGATCAATGCCATCCTGGTCTATAAAGTGAGTTTGAGGCCAGTTGGGGCTACAAGGAGACCCTGTCTCAAAAAGATTTTTAAAAAAAGAAAAGAGAGAGGGTAAGAAAGAGAGAGAGAAAGAAAAGGAAAGCAAGGAAGGAAGGAAGGAAGGAAGGAAGAAGGAAGGAAGGAAGGAAATTGAGGAACATGGCAGTTAAACATAATCTCTAGTCATCGTCCAGCTGCAGGAGAAAGCCAACCATGAAGGCTCTAGACGAGGTAGCTCTGCCATTCATTCTATTTTCTGTTTAACTCTGTTTGTAATGTGGCACAGTGAATATAGGCGACAAGCTGTGACTCCTTTCTTTGGGAAATTTCCATATTTCTTTTTTTTTCAGTATCCTCTGATGAATTATACTGAGTGTTATTTAAATAATAGATGCCCACTGCATAGAAATACCACAAAAAAGATGATTTTAAAGAAGTTACTTGTTCAAACCTTCTCATATACAAGAAAACTGGTAGAACTAATTTTTGAAACTTTTATTACCTTTCTATTTATTTATTGTGTGCATGTACATGTGTGTAGGCACATGTCCCAGGCACATGGGTTCAGGTCAGAGGAAAACGTATTAATTTTATTCAGGCAACCTAATTATTCCCCTAACTAATTGAACAAAATCACTAAGGACTACCTAGAAAAAAGTTAGCAAATTTTACAATGAGTGTTTCTTTATGATTGTAAAACTTTATTTACATCAAATTCAAATTATTCACCAGAAAGCATGAAAAATACAATATCTTATTTTAATAGTCCTTATTTTTATTTGCTTTTAATCTTTGAAAATTTCATATACTATACTTGATCATATTTAGATCCCTGACCTTATCTGCACCTCTCTTGGTAACCCTCTACCAAATATACATATACACAATGCGTGTTTTAAAATTTTTATTTCCATATGGAAGAAGCATAAAGAAATAAACTATAAAGTCCTACATAAAGTCTTCAAATGTTGCCAATATCTGAATGGTCCTTGAAGGTGTAACCAAAGTTTAAAATTATGTCACTTTTCATGACTTCAGACTCCTGTTCATCATTCTTCTAACATTTTCTAGACTATCAGAAACATTTAGGGTTTATGGAGGCAGGAGAAGAGATTTCCTGTGATTCTTTTGGAATAGAAGATTCCTGAATCATGGGAGAAGTTATACATACGAAGATCGGGTAGAATCCAGCAAGAAGTGGTTGCTGTTATTAAAGATTTAGCTTTTCACTTTTTTGGCATGTCCCAAGCTATTTTAATGGATAAAGATAAAAACCAGAAACACTGTCTAAATTTTCATAATGCATTGCTTTATATGTGGAAAGAATCATAAACTAGCTCAGATTTTACTGAGCTGTTAATATGAACCTACATAATCCATGAAAAAATAAGTCTCCATAGAATTAGGTTTTAGTGCAGGGGAAGAAGACATGTAGGTGGCTGCAAACTGACACACTGAAAGCAGCTTATTGAGAAAGTATTCTGTAGATGACCTTCAGGTGGGCCCTGGACACAGAGAAAATAAAGTATTGAATTTGAAAAGATCCACCAGTGTTTATTCAAGAATTGAGAGCACCATCCACCAAATCACCATGATTTCTTTTACTTTCCCAAGTAATCTTGCTGATGGCCAAGCATTTCTGTGGTCAACTATATTTTAAAAGTTAAAAATGGCACATCAACCAGGAACATGGCACAAAATGAAAGAAAATCACTATCATAAATAAAAATGCCATTTCATTTTTATCAAGGCCCTTCTAGGCTGCATTGGTTAGATTATGGAGGTGTTCCAATTTCAACAAAATTTCACTAAATTAAATAACTATAAATATTTGTTCCTTCAGTTTATGGAAAATTATAATAGATATTAAATCAAACACACCTAACATTTTTAGTAGGTCTTTCCTTACAGATATTTTTGTCATATTTTAAAGATATAACCAGTATACACATTTATTTTTAAAACATCTTTTACATAGAAAAATATTGCGGTATATTATCTTACTCTATTTATTCTAAAACTGTACTCTTTTCTACACCTGGTTTAATAGGGTGCCTAAGTTTTGAATCACAACTCAGAAGTTTATATGTTCTTTCTAGCAGTACTCCAGGGAGAAGCTCCTATTCCTTACACTGTGAAAACACAAATAGTCACACCTCCACAAAGACACCATCCATTTGCCCAAGGCTTACTTCAGATCAAAGCATAATAGAATCTTTAAATATGAACTAACCTATTTGATGCTTGCAGAAAATGCTTTATTCCCTTTTATTCATGGATGAGTAAATTAACACTCAAAGAGTAAAATCTCTTAGTTTCACAACAGAAGTCTCTAATCTGAGAGAGGTCTATCTACCTTCAGCCTCCCTGTTTTATATACTACGAAGTTTACTACTTCACTAGGCGTGGGAAAGGAAAGTCTAAAACGAAGGGTAAAGAAGTCTTTGTCAAATAAAAAAATTATCACAACCTTTATTAGCACATATGATCAGAACAAGTCAATCTGTTCCTTCCAAAATTTCATGAAGTAATGGTAAAAACAATTCTTCAACAGCAGAGAAGTGATTTGAAAAAGCTGTTTAGTTGCAGGATGCTGTCTTCACTGTTTTCCCCCAAAGAAACACTGGACAGATTCACCAAATACAAAGTACAAAAAACACACATAAAACAATAATAAAGTCCTCACTCTTGAAATCTGCAACGTGGGCACTTGGGCCTATCTGAACACTACTAGACAACTCTAAACTACAATAGCTGATGACCTCACAGATGCCAAGTGAATCTACTTAATGGGAGCAAGAAGAGAAAAATTAAAAAATGGAAGACACTTGAATTTACTTGGGAGTGGAATAGCAGGCATTTTAAAGTACTAGTTCATATTTTTCAGCAGTAGTTTAGCATGACTTTTAAATACGTGCCTGGGCAAGTCTCCAGATGTAGTGTGCTGAGGCCCTTAGCACTCCGCTTAAGTTGGCCCATGACAATAGATAATACTCTTTCGTGAAAAGAGAATCTATGCAATGCATTTGGTGCTCAACCAACTAGAAAGGGTCTTGATTTAAAAACTTGAAAGCCAAATGTGTTCTCTATCAAAATTACAAGCTACTGTACTGATATATCATTGGGTCATTTCACTAGCAGTGGGCCACAGAGATGAGCTTTATTTTAAAATGTTGGCATGTATTAAATGACTATTAATGTATGTTTAATCATAATGGAATGCCTATAAAAATCCATGTAAAATCTACATGAAGACCAACACAATTTATTATAATCAGCACTAATTCGGTGGCTATAGAATGAATTGTAAAGAGAATGTTCAAAACAGAAAAACCTAAATGCAGAAAGTTTGGATGTGATTAATAAGTGGGTTTATCTGTATTAAAGAAATGGAAGAAATTTAAGACTCATCATTTATATGTTTTACTTAGCTATTGTTAAAAATGTGTATTTTTACCAGTTGCTAAATTTTTGAAATTAGTAAACATGAAAACAGAATATACATTTGTTCACTTATTTATTCAATAACTCAGCAGCTATGTATCCTACAACTGTTCATACTAAATGGCATTAATGAAAATATATGCTACCTACTCACATTTGTATATAGACTTAATTCAGAGAGGAATACCATATGACTGTAAGCAATGCAATTATTATAATAAGTCATGTACCCAGGGAAGATAACAATCGGTTCTTTGGGGCAGGAGTTAGATTGAGGAAACTGAAAGGAAAAGAACTGCACTTCACTGAGATAGATCTTTAAAGGATGCTCTGATGGATGAGCAGTGATCAGATATATGAAAAGTGGAAGATTACTTCAGAGAGAAAGGAGAGAATACTCAAGGTTGTGCATGTGAAAGAGCAGGGTCTGCAGAAGATGGTGTTGTGACTTTAGATGAAGGGTGAGTGTTTGGAGGGTAGAGTGGGAGATGAATTGATCTGGAGCCAAGGGCCAGAGACAATTAAGGACAGGCTACAAATATGAACTTCTGTGCCCTGGAGCCGAATTGAAGAATTCTAAGCAGGTGATTAATGTAATCAGTTTTAAATTGTGTGTGGGTACATGGAGTATCAGAAAAGATTAGAGCTAAAGATGGAGAGAATCATGAAAACCAAGGTCACCCTTAAGATGATTCAAAGTCTTTGGAATAATCAGTGACTTGAGTTGCACAGTGGGGGCATATGGAAGGGATGGATTCTAGGGATCTACAGGGGACTCTCACGGTTTTCACTTGGTGAAAACCAAGTGAAATTATGGTTATAGATACTGAATTTGCTTAAAGAAAGATCTGGAATGAAATAATTAGTTTTGTTTTGGACATGTTGAAATTGATATGCCTCTAAGAAATATATGAAGTGATATCAGACATCTACTCCATATTCAATTTTTGCACTAACTATACTATGTCCATGCTTTGAAATACTTCATCAGTCTATGGCTATGTCTGCTAAACTTCAGTATTTATCAGTTCTGTGTAATATTGCTCCCGTAGGCAAAGTTGAAAAGGCACTTGGGGCAAATATTATAAGTGTAACAGAGTACCACAAATATGTCCATCAGAAGTTTGAGATGACAGTACCTGTAGTCATGGGCATAAACAAATGCTTTCTAAACTAAGTGTCATGAGAAAGCAATTTCCCGTTCTGGGAAATAAGCCAGATCAGTTCAAAGGTCAGTCATCTGCTTTCCCTGCATGTTTTCACATACACATTGTTTTATTTTTATTGCTCAATTGCTATTTTAGATGTTGAGGAGAGAACATTGACCAAGGCTTCCTAGAGTTTAAGGTGGTTGAGAGTCACACACACAAATAAATGTCTGCCTTAATTTCAGAGAACAATAAAGACAGTCAAGCAATAGAAAGTAGGATAATGTGATAGTGTGTGGAACCTTCTTGTGAAATGAAGAAAGTGGGAGATTATGGAAGATCATGAGAGGAAAAGATTCTCATCAGAAAGACTGGCAAGTTCAAAGACCCCGAGGTAGGAATCACCTTACTTCCCTGAAGGAAATAAATACAATCCAGGCAGGCTACAGCAGAGTGCAAATAGGAGATAAATTTGTAGAATATGTCAGACGTGGATATTTTAGGGGCATAGTGGCTATAGAGAGCAGTTCAGGGTTTATTCTAGTCTAATAATCTGAATTCATAGGTAAGTTGTGAATAAAGAGCGAAACTATCTGCTTTCTGGTTCCAAAAATGGATTCTGAGGTTGGGGATGTAGCTCAGTGATAGGGCATCTGTCTAGCAGGCAAGAAACCCTGGGCTCAACCTCTAATATGAACAAAAAGAAAAGGGAAGAGCTTGGATGATGTACAAAATGATGACTCTAGTGGAGAAGGATTAGAAATAGAAACAGTAAGACTACTAACACTGCAGTCCAGGTGATAAACAGCTCAGACCAGACCAGATGGGAGTGAGAGAATTGATGAGCATCAGCCATATTTGATAAACGTGTTAGAAGCAAAACTCTAAGATTTGCTTATGGATTACCAAGTATCAACTCAAACAGACTATTGGCAAAAATAACATCTGAGAAAGATGAATGCCAAATAAAGTTTTTTTTTTAAGTACTGAAAAACAAACAAAACAGTTGTAGTGTTTCATGCATATCATCCAGTACTCAGTGTTAAAACAGGACCGTCATGAATTCAAGGCTAGCAGGGGCTGTGCAGTGAGTGAAGAGGGTCTAAACAAACAAAATTTGACAAATTAATTTTTTCTTAGTTTTTTTTACCTGATTACACCAAAATATTTGATGAATTAACATATTTATCCAGGCCCCTAAGTCATGGCCTTATTATAGAATGATCTTTTCTGTAATACAAGCCTGTGTCTGCTATGTTTAAACTGTATTTAAACAATGTCTATAGATTTGAGAACACTAAAAGAGGACACAAATGACAAGACACAATAGTTATTCTCATCATGTGAAAAGATGCATAATATCTACTCACGTAATAATTGCGATAAGATACATAGTCACAAAAATAACAAATATTTTCTTTAAATAGCAACACACTAGTCTCATTTGTAAAATATGCAACATAATGGATGGCTGCCAAGAAAATCGTTATACATTCACAAACTAGATGCTATTAGTTTTTTTTATAGACTATAAAAATGGTTTGTGCATCCCAAATATATGTAAAATATTCACTTGAAACCAGTAAGTTTGATTCTATAGCTGAGCCCTGATGAATCTAAAGGAATGTCCCTGATGAATATAAAGGAACATTTTTAACTCATGCAAATTGAGTTTACTTGGGAAATAGGACCAGTGTCTTAATGACAGCTCCATGCACACCACTTCTGAAATTTAACCCACCGAAGGATCCTCAGCACGTCTGTGGCAAACACAGACTCCCGCCTGAAGGGCCTGGCATTTTCACATAAAAAAGAATGAATGTCATTATACAGTATCTCTCTAGAGCATCGTAATTATTCTGCATGCATACAATATTTATTTAAAACTTAAAATTAAACTTCAAGAGGTGGTCATTTGAAAGCTGGCAGTGAGTGAATGGATACCATATTCATGAAAAAGAGAATATTTCTTCTAAAAGTTGAGAAATAGATCAAAACGGCCTTTCCAGTAACTGACACTTTAGTCATATAGATGCTTTTTATGTGTCAGATTTATTAATCAAGAAGTTCCATGGGAACGAAAGGAGGAGATGTTGAGGATGTGACTGTCAGTTTTTGATATGTCAGGGATAATTTCGTAGCTGTGATTTTTGGATTGCAGTACACAGGCAGCATTGTGTGGGGTTTGTGTACCTCTTTGTACTCATCATCTATGATGACTGGGAGAGAAGGTAAGGCGGAGATGTTTTGATGCAGGATTGAAACTTGAAACTACAGTCCTTCAATTTGAACATATTCCTGTTTCATCTTTCTTTTCATGTTACCTTTTTAACTTTTGCCACTGATGTAAAAGGAAAAGAAAATTTGAAAAGATGCCAGGTGTTGGTTCTTATCTGGGTGAAGGATCACAGAAGTGGAGGATAAAATATAGTTTGTAGCCTGTCACAGCAGCAGGCTTATGAAGATCAAACACATGTCAACAACAACTGTTTGTCCTCCTATGGCCACTGCAGAATTATTCAGACAGTGACACCTCTTCAGAGTTGGTACATTTTGCCAAGATTGTAGCAAATGATGCTCCCATTAGTTTAACGGGAGATATTCTGCTGTGATGAATACAGCCATTCTTAATTGCTTTTGGCTGCTTTCTGAAATAAAAGCATATCTCTGTGTTACAAATCTTTCCGTCTTTGTGAAATTCAGAATGGGATGCTTCTTTGCTTCCTTTTAAGTCATCAAAAACAGTTATTTCTAGAGACCCAGATAAAACATTTTTTTATGATGTCTTAAATAAAAGAATTGAGCCAATTTTTTTAAAGTGGTGATGGGGTGTACTATTTTACCATCCTTGCAAATAAACAGTTTGGTTTTGCCATTTTGGACTATATGAAGAGATTGAGGTGATTGCATATTACACTATATACAGTATCATGCCATTTTTGGTGAAAATTCTCATGTTGACAAAAGAGACTGAAAATGAGTAACTTTTAATAACAAAATTAATAAACATATGCTTTTTTTAATTCTGTAGATATCAGTCCTGAATTTTCCTGGTCCATATTCAACTGAGATTATTATTTTTTCTGGGAAACTTCTCTGCATGAGATCTTGATAGCCAATAGTGTCCTGAGTTTGCAGGGATTGGTTCATTGAGTTGGTGTTAGTGGAAGTTATTCTTGGTGGTTATTTGAGGCCCTGAAGAGTCTGAAAGACTGGAAATAGTCTTAGCATTACCATGTGGACTGAAAGGAATAAGGATCAAACATGAAGAAGAAACATGAGAATGAAATTCTTAGGTGAAGTTGTAAAACTATTAAAATATAAAGACATGAAATTTTGAGTGACAAATAAATACACTTTTAATATCTTCAGACATTTTAGACTGTTTCAGTTTTAAGTAGGATTTGTATTTCTACATATGCCAAACAAAACTATTTGAGAAAAGCAAGTTAAACATAATAAAATTTTGTACATATGGCTAATGAAATGACATCATATTTACAAAGACTACTTTACAAATTGTGACCTAACCTAGGTGCCTATTATAGCTTCACATAAGTATAATTTTCCAAGATGATTTTAATTAATACCTAGTCAAGAAAGTAAGAAAACACTAAGCATTCGAAAGATAAAGCCATGATTTAATCTACCCAGTTAGCTTGGTGATTAGGGAAGAACTCATTATAATTTCAACAGATTTCTTCCTGGCAGAAATGTTGGGTTTTGTTATATTCAACTTTTCTAAAACTAATACATACAAAAAGGCTTATAATGCAATACAAGCTTACTTGTCATAACCATTGACCATTCTAATTACTCTGCAAAAATCAAGTCCTTTCAATACACATGGATGAGTATCCACAAGTATTCATCTCCACATTTCAATCGCATACCTTTCTTGATTTAACAATTAGAGAAGCCCTCTTTTTTTGAAGTATATGATTTGCTTTTCTTGCTCTCTATCATCTTGTTTGTCTCTACTCTCTCCGTATAACTATGTGATAATCAGTACTTATATAACTATCAACCAATGAATGGATTTTTAATAAATATTTTTATTAATTATTTGACAATTTTGTAGAATGTATTTTGATCATATTTCTCCCTCCCTCAGCACTGCCCATATCTACCCCCACCTTTCTACCTCCCAGCTTTTTGCCCCTCCCCAGACACATTGAGTCCAAAATCTGTTGCCCAATACTCTTGGGTTGTGGAACCTTTCCTGAAATGTGGTTGAACAAGGATAACAGCCTCAAAGAAAACTGACTCTTCCTGTCCCAGCAGCTACCATATGTCCATAGCTCCTCAGCCAGGCCTGGAAGAGGGGGTGGAAAGATTGTAAGATGAGCAGGAGGCCCCGTATCAGAGATACTTTTCACTTCTGGGTCAGAGTGAATTACGATTCCTTTTTAAAAATGCTTTTTGTTTCTCTTAGATTTAATATTGACTCATCTTTGTCTATATTTTTTTCACTTGCATTTTCTTGTTTAACATTTTTTTCAGACAAGTCTCAGGTAACTCAGGCTGGCTGCCAACTCAAATAACCAAAGATGACCTTGAACTTTCTATTCTTTTGTCTCTACATCCAGAGTGCTGGGATAAGAAACATGCATTACCACCTCTGGTCTATCTGCTTCAGGGTCAGATCCAGGGCTTCTTGCATTCCAGGCAAGCACTCGACCCATGGAGCTCCAGCTGCAGATGCTTCATGAATATTTCCTATGGAGTATGTTTCAAAATCAATGTATGGAAGCTGGAGAGATGGTTCAGCAGTTGCACACTGGCTGCGCTTTCAGAGGACCTGGGTTTGGTTCTTGTCACCTGCAAGGAGGCTAACAACCGTGCCTATCTCCAGTTCCAGAGGATACAATGTTCTCTTTGGACCCTCTGCAGGGCATTGCAGAAACAGGGTGCGCACTTACGTGCATTCATGCAGAAACCTCATATATATAAAATTTTTAAAAATGAAAAATGTAAAAAAAATATGTATAAAATAAATACTCCCAATATACGTCAAAGCTTTTCTACACTTTGAAGCACACTTCTAGACAGTCTCTTCCCTCTGTCTCCTCCAGTGCACATTGTTTCTTAATCTGTACTTTCTCTTGTTGTGTAGCTGACTTCCTTGTTCTTACCTGGTTAGTCTCCTGCATTTCAATGCAGTGACTCTTGGATCGTCTTTGTTTTCTATCTTGTATTCTCAAAATATATATTCTAGTACTTTCCTAAGAAAGAGTGTAGAGAAAACCCATTTATATGTTTCAGCCAATGAATATCTGGATCTACCCTTAAGTTCTGAGAGCTGTTCCTAAATTGATTGTTTAAAATTTCATTGTTTCAGGACTAGAGAAATGGCTCAGTAGTTAAGAGCACTGGCTGTTCTTGCAGAAGACCCGGATTAGAATCTCAGCACCCACATGGCAGGTGACAACCATCTGTAGTTCCAGTTCCAGGGACTCCAACGCCATCTTCTGTCCTGCACGGAGACTGCATAACATGGGTATACTTACACACATTCAGGCATTACACTCATACACATAAAAATAGTAATAAATAAATCAAAAAACATTAATCATTTTTAAAAAATTCATCATTTATTTTTTCTTCCTTACTTACAGATTTTGTGTCTTTTAAGTTTGTTCTCTATTTCCCCTTTCTTATAGTGTTTGTCATTTAAAAAACGTTTGGGGGGACTGGAGAGATGGCTCAGTGGTTAATAGTACTGGCTGCCCTTGCAGAGGACCCAAGTTCAATTCCCAGCCCTCACATCCTGGTTAACAACCATCCATAAGTCCATTTCTAAAGGATCCAGTGCCCTCTTCTGACCTCCGCAGGCATTGCAGGATACAGGTGCACTTGCATCTGCTAATATTCTGTATCTTCATAGTGTAATAACGATTCCTCCCATCAACATGGATAGTAGCATTTTAAGAGATTTTAAAGGAGTTATCTTTTATGGTTTTATTAACATATATTAATTATATGTAATAGTGAGTTTCTTTATATCACTTCATACATGTGTAGAATGCTCTTGTTCCTATTCAGAGGCTTATATTATCTTTACTTCTCTCCCATAGAGTCCTATTAATCCCTTCCATCTTCCCAACTAGCCCCCCTTGTACTTTCATGTCTTTTTCATTAATTAAATGTGTTCTTTGACAATTTCATTCATGTATATAATGCATTCTGATACTCTCCCCTCTAACCTCTCTTATATCCCTCCCTTCCCTATCAAATGACCCCATTCTATGGGTCTTGGTCCCATGTTCAAGTCTTCTCATTTCCCTCTGTGACACACTGTGTTTAGAGCTATTCATTGGACCCTGGTGGGTAGATCCACAACTGAAGACAGTGATGCCCCTCCCCTAGAATCCATCAATAACCAACCAACCATCAGAGACATGTGGGGCCCTGTGGGCCCCTCCTTGATTGATGTTTAGCTTTTGACAGGCCTTGTCTCCTGCAGGCTCAGTACAGGTAACATGGCTGCTGTGTATTCATGATTACAAAAGCTGTAGCAAACCCAGAAGATAGCATTTCACCACCTTCTCCCTATCTTCTGGCTCTTACAATCTTTCTATCCCTTCTCCTAGAGTATTGAGCCTCAGGGAAGGTGGTATAAATGTTCTTTTTAGGGCTAAGAACTCAATTCTCTCCTTTTCTCAGTACCTTGAACAGCCAAGTGTCTACTACTGTTCATTACAGATACGCTTCTTGGATTAGGGCTGAGGGTAGTGTGTGTCTATGTGTATAAACATAGATGTGTAGAAGACAGACTGATGCCATATTAATTTGGCTAAAGAACACTAGTAAGTAGTTCCTGAATCCAGGGTCTATAACCTCCAGTCCTGTGATTTTTCACTTGGTTTAGAGTACCTGGCTTGAAATGTGGAGTGAACCTGAAATCCAAGCAGAGAACAGTTGGTAACCTCCCAAACAGCCATGCTACGTTTGCACCAGCAGGTTCATCCTGCCTGGCAGGTTGGCATTTTAGTTTATTGGGTTTACAGCTTAGCCATGCGACTACTGCCTTTTTACCCCCAGCATTCTGCTTAACACCTTTCAGAATTATAAAAGCTAAACAACAGAGAGGGCACTTTCAGTTCAATTTCTGCTTGACTTCTCTAGAGTTTGCAACCAAGCTGTACTGTTATATTCAGCAATAGGATCTTATTATTTAGTTCTGATGGGCAACCAGGAGAGATGACAAGAGCCTGTATTATTCTGAGGGTCACTGAAGATCACTGACCATAACTCATAAGGTGATTCCCACACATGGCACTGGGATTTTTATTTAATAACTCATATCTTCTAGGAGCAGCCTTACCTCCAAGCAGGATATCTCTCTCAGAACTGTTATTTTTAATTTATATTTTTAAATAGGCTTACAAAATAGTAGGATTAATTATAATTTTTCATATACACTTTATTTTGAATAACCTTTCTTCCCTATCTCCTGCTTAAACCTTTTCACCCCCTGAATTTTACCTCGCTTTTATCAGAGTTCTGCCATCCCCCTTTCACATAAGATAATCCCCCTCAAAAGCCTCTTTCTATTTTTCTGGCTTCCACAGATACTTCTAGTTAAACACACAGCTTTAAAGATTTGGGACTAGGACCCATACAGAAGAGAACCTTCCTCATTTGTCTTTCTGGATTTGGGAGAACCACAGTCAGTATCATATTTTAAGTTTCAGCCACTTATGGATTATTTCATCCACTTACATATTATTAATTCATTATCAATTTCATATTTCAGTACAGTTGTATAAAATTCCATTGTGTATGTGTAGCATACTTTTATTTTCCATTCATCCATTGGTTGACATCGAGTCTTACTTCATTTCTTAGTTACTATGAATAGAGCCGCAATGAACATGTACCTCTGTAGTAGGATAAGAGGCTAAAGGAGTTACTGTATATGTGCACATGTGCATGTGGAGACCAGAGGACAACCTGGTTGTTGTTCCTCAGGAGCCTTGTTTTTTTGAGACAGGCTCCTTCATTGACCTGGAGCTCACAGATTATATTGGGCTGGCTGACAGTGAAACCCAAAGATCTTCCAATCCCCACTGCTCCAGCACTGATATTCCACGCACACCACCATGCCTGAGTAATTTTTTAGGTTCGATTACACTCTAGTCCTCATGGTTATGCAACAATTACTCTTCCAGCAGAGCTATCCCCCTAGTCCCTAAAGGGGTTTTCTTAGTACCTTTTGTGCCTCTGCTTTCTTCCACTGTATTATTTGTTTTGTGAGAAATTTCACTTTAGATTTCTTATTGGAGAATTTTCCACAGATATTGAGGGTTCTGGGCTACTCCTACTGAAATTGAGACACAGGAGGTCTCTCTAAGGGATCTCGGTAGTTCACGACATTCATGGCGCTCTCCATGATCCCATGTGTTAATTAATCTTGCATCACTTTGACAAAATACCTCACAGACACAAGTTACAGGAAGAACATTTTAATTTGGCTAATGGTTTCAGGACTTTATTCCAGCATGTCTAGGAAGGCAAGGCAGAGTGGCCCCATCTGTGGTGATAGACTCGTGAGACAGTGGTGGTTGACAAGAAACTAAAGTGTGGCCAGATGCAGGATTGGGACTCACTGTCAAAGGCCTGCCCTTACTGACCTTCTTCTTCCAGCAAGGTCCACTTCCTTAATGTACACAGACTTCAAAGTAATACTAGAAACTGGAGAAAGATAATCCAAATCATGAACCCATGGGGAGCGTGTCAAACACAAACCATAAGACCCTCTCGTATTTGGTGTCTAGGACATTAATAAGTTTTATTTCTCCTACCCTGAGATTAGAACTCTCATCTTTGAAGGGAAGTCTATTAGAGAAAATGTAAATGGGAATGTATGACAATGCTCTCTTACACTTTTAACTAAGGCAAAAGTTTTCAGTTGTCTGGAAGTTATACTTCTTTTGCCCTAAGATAATTTGAATTGTATTTTGAGGTAAAACTTTACTGAATGCTTTATAGTTGACCAGGTACATTCAGCTGAATGCTTTCCCTTCATCTACTAATTTTGTAATTTTGTTAAAGAAAGGAGAGTTGTAGGCTTTTTGAGTGACTTTTTCCCCTATAAAATTCCATGCTGCTTATTGATCTTGTTTCTATTATCCCACGTAGGCAGTGGGGTACTTTTTTCTGTCTCTCAAGGGGACTTACAATAGACTACTAAATTATAATTATCATGGAAGATCTTTTTGTTCTGAAAAAGAAAACCTACATGTTTTATGTTGTACCATTTTCCGGAGCTACCTAGTGTAGCCTACGTTTTCAAAAGTAATCACTAGTCTTTTTGAATCTTTGGAATATATTTCTTAGACTCTGCAATGCGCATAGTGTAAAACCATTTAAAGCTATGTTAAATTTGTTCTTAGATGTACTATTTCAAGCAATCAGGCAGAGGGAAAAGTGAAAATGACTATTTACCCCAACTGAGAAGAACATTGAGAGCTTTTAAAAGGCCAAAAACTAGGAAAGTTTAAGTAAACGTGCTTGGATTATGTACCCCAGGGAAAAGTGTAGCAGTGCTCACAGGCCAAGGTTAGCATAAAAAATACTGAACCACTGATGTCCATGTCTAGAGAAGACAGAGGAAGATGGCTAAGGATGGCGTGAGCTAAGGAGACTTAGTGGGCATCAGTGGAAAGCTGATCACACATCTGTCAGCATGTCCATTCTTAAGGGATAATGTAAGCCCCAGTGCTGATGGCTACACTTTACAAGGAATGTGGATTTCAGGGAGGTCACAGTTACTGGGAAATACTCTGTGGGAGGGCATCCTACAGGAAGTAGTAAATAAATTTTCTAAAAAGTGATTTGAGGGTGGAAAAGAGGTAGTTGCCCCAACATACCACTCAAGCAAACATAGAAACAAGAGAGAGAGAGAAAGAGAAAGAGAGAGAGAGAGAGATACAAATATACACATGCATAAGAGAGACAGGGAGAGATACAGAGAGAGACAGAAAGACAGAGAGATAGAGACAGAGACAGAGACAGAGACAAAGGGAGAAGAAGGAGAGGAAGGAGAGGGAAAAACAGAGACATGGATAAACACAGGTTTATACACAGACATGAAACACGAATACACACATAGGTATAAACACATATCCATACAGAGGCACAAATACACACAGGCATACAGAGAGAGACAGAGGAAAAGGAAGAGAAAAATACATGAATACATACCTAGGCATACACACACATTCATATACATACATACATATACACATAAACACACAGACATGACTACCCATACAGGCATAAACACACACACACACACACACAGACACAGACACACACATTTCATCTGTAGGAATGGCATGTGGGGAGGGGAAGTAAGATGTCATATCTGAGCTCTTTCCCCTTAATGCAGTAGTGTCCCTTCATGATCACCTCTATCTTTAGTTAGAATATAGCCAGGAATTCTAAGTTCTATGGTTTCTTGATCTGTTTTGCATTAAGAAGAAGGCATGTGTAACAGAATTTTGTGCCAAGAACATTAAGAAGACATTTCCTTTTTTAAAACTTTTTTGGGGGATGTATTTATTTTTATTTTATTTGTGTGTTTTGCCTGCATGTATGTAAGTGCACCTGTGTCATGCAATGTCCATGGAGCTCAAAAGTGGGTATCAGATCCCCTTGAACTGGTGTTAGGGACAGTTGTTAGCAGTCATGTGGATGCTGAGAAAGAAACCAGGATGCTCTGTAAGGGCAACCAGTGCTCTTAACTTCTGAGCCATCTCTCCAGCCCCAAGAGGAAACTTCTTTACAGTTCTGATTAGAGGGAAGGGAAGGGGCAAGGGATGCTTGAGTCTCCGGTGTAAATGACAGGATCCTGCCTGCACAGACAATGCGACAGAAGTTGGAAAGAGTCTCACTGACGGGTTTCTTAAGCTTCTGTGCCAGCCCTGATCCCCTTCTCAGCAGGTGCTCAGGATTTTGATTTCTTACATCTGAATACATGCATCATCTCCCAAAGGTCAGTGGACAAAGCCATTCAGGATTAATTAATTACAAGAAGAACTTGGCTAATCAATGTTATGTAGTTATATGGATATAAAGAGTTATATTTTAAGGTAGTTATACCATTTAAAAATTCTCCAAGATTGAATATAAAATGCAGCATTTCTCCAAAGATTTGTCCGTGTAACTCCTGTTTTTCCACTTTTTATTCTTACAAGCTTTATTGTGATATAATTAAAATGCTGCATACCTTATTTATTTAATGTGCACAATTCAGTGCTGTTTAAGGTAGTCACATAGTCACTCAACCTTTACCATAATATAGTTTTAGAACATTCAATGCCTACCCTAAGGAAACTCAGTAACTGCCCCATATGCTAAGCTTTCTGAAGGAACTGTGAAATACTTTAATTTTATGCAAAGAATTTCATTACATAGAAGTATATACTTTCAAAGTGAGATTTATCTTCCAAGTTATCAATATGACTTGACAAGAAACATGAATAAGAACTTACAACTTTGGTGTCCTCAAATCAAACAAATTAGAACCAAAATTCATCTGGAGTCTGCAGATGACTCTTTATATGAAAATGAGATTACAGTTCTTAAGTGTTTGCCTATCTGGATACGTTTACATTAGTAGCATCAATCATAGAGTCAACGCATATTCAAGAAGAAATTCAGATAAGAAGACAGACAACTTACTGAGGTTTTCCTCTAATTCAGACTGTTTTGAGTAGAGTTCTGAAGCGAAGATTCATTTGAATTTCCTCTTCATACATTATTAGCTAAGCTACAGCTGTGGTTGCAATCACTTCTAGTAAACCAGAGGCTGAGTCATACCTTATCAGAGGGTAGAAGCAATCCCAGCAGGTTCAGGGTTCTACTTCAAGGAGACACCCAGGGCAGATATCTGCCATTGCACGGCCACTGCCTGTGGGTGTCCTTCTAAGTGGTTGTCATAGAGGGATTGTTCCCCCATCCTAGTTTCATTTCTGTTGCTTTGCTAGAATATTGGAACCAAAAGCTTAGGGGGAGGATGGGTTTATTTTAACTCTCAATTCCAGGTTTACAGTCCATTGTTGCAGAGCAGTCAAAGTGGCAGGAATTTTAAGCAGCTAGTCACATCACATCCACAGTCAAGAACAGAGAGAAATGACTGCGCGCTGGGCCACTAGCGCTCCACCTTCCCTATGCACTTGCCTAGTCCAGGACTCAAATGGTGCTACCCACAATGGGTGTTTTTCCAACTAAATTAATATACTCAAGACAGACCCCGACAGACATACCTACAGGCCAATCCGATGTAGACAGTCCCTCATTAAGTCTCTCCTTTCAGGTAATTTTAGAATGTGTTACATTGACAATTTAAACTAACCATCATACCCCTACAAACTCATAAGCGGAAGTGCTAAGCCCACTTGTGAATGGATTTTACATCACACATATAAGGAGGTAATAAAGGTGGTCAAATGAGGTGAGCAGGGTGGGTGAAGTCTTATTATTATAAAACCAGTGTCCTTATAAGAGGAAGTACGATCAGAGACCTCTTTTCCTCCATGTGTACATAAAAAGGGCACATGTGCACATAGCAAAAAGGCCATTCCCAAGCCAGGAAGGACAGGCCTCAAGCAAACCCAAGCCTGATCACTCCTTGATCTGCTTTTCTAGCCTTTAGAACTGTTAGAAAATAAATTCCTATCACTGGAGCTATTCAGACTTACAGATTGTAAATATTGATTCTCATTGGTCAGAATTTAGATATATGATCGTGCTTACCTATGAAGGCAGGAAAATGTCCAGTGAATTGACTTGCTCCTTCGGAAAAGTGCATGTGTGTATAATTGTGTGGGTATGTGTGTGTGTGTGTGTGTGTGTGTGTGCATTTTAAACCCTAAAAGAGAGATTAATACCACTAAGAACTCTAAATAGTCTCTAAACAAGTCATCATCTTGTTTGGGTACCTCTTTTTAGTAGCCTTTTGGTTAATCTACAGCTGTATATTTGGTCTGTTGACAGTGCCTGATATTCTGAAGTTGGATACATGTTCTAGCTCTTAAGTTTATTTATGCATACATAGAGTTTTAAAAGGTTTTCTTTAGCATATATTAATTATGCATAGTAATGGTTTAATTATATTTATTTTCATACATAATATAATGTATCTTTATCATATACACCCCTTGTTATACTGTCTTATCTCTCCCATTATACTTTTAAAAGTTTTAAAATATAGTTTCTTTGTTCTGTGTTCATAGACAATGCTGACTTTACTAATTTATACTAGAATTCTAATGGGTGATTAGTTTGTGGCCAGTGAGTGCTCACAAATAATTTCTGCTCACTAAAATGGAAACTTTTAGCTATTACTGCACTTTAAATTGGTAAAATCTTAATATTAAACTTCAGATCCTCCTGAAGCTGAGAGAAAGCAATTTTAGTCAGTACTTATTCCAGTTTAACTGAAGAAGTGAATCAACAATTATATGCACTTAACTATTCTATTCCTGTAACACGCCGTAATAAGTAATATTGTCTTGAAATCTTATTTTTTAAACCAAGTATTTTTTACTCTACTTTTTAATTCTT
>NW_008330314.1:639405-670781 GCF_000622305.1 Nannospalax galili
TGTATTTTATTTGCTTGTGGAATAATCGAACTCTAATTTTAGAAGCTTCTTCTGTTAATAGGAGAGAGTGGAAAGGAGCATAAAGCCTTAAGAGGAATCTGCAGGCTTTCTCACACCATTCCTTTCTTCTTCCCCTTTCAAGGTTGGTTTCTATGTATTAAAGTGACTGCATGTGAACCCAGAATATCCAGGTTTGAACTAGTGAATCACTTGCAACACTGTATCAGTCTCAGACACCCTCAGTCTCTGTTGACTTCCTGTCTGCCTTTCCACACCATGGATTTGGTGGTAGTGACTGTACATATAGTGAACCAGTGAAAACAACTGACACTTAGAAGATGTAAATATCAATGGGACCTTTCAAACTAATAATTTTTAAAAGGAAAACACTCTCTAGAGTTCTGTGTCGGGACCACATTACACATTATGTATTTTTTATAATGAAGTTCAGCTGGCACTTTCCCTGTCTAATGGGTCTTCTTGGATAGAGGCCAAATGAATTAAAATTGCACCAGATTTGATCATGTACCAGGAGGTATTATCATTAAGATTTAATATATACAATTCAGCCTATGCATTTTTACCAGGAAAGCCAAAGTTAATTTAACTTTATGAGGGTCATGGGACAATTAAGAGCGTATGACAGACCCCAGAATAGGGTTTACCGCCCCCTGAAATTCAGTATGTGACCAATGATGATATACAAGCCTCCTGGTTTATAAGAGTTGGAGCAAAGGGAAATTCCACAGTGACAGAGTCAGTGAGAGCAAAGAAGGGCTGGGCTGTAAAATCTGCTGTTTGACAATCTCTTGTGTAGTAGCTTAGTCTGGTAATCACAACATTTCTGCTAAAGACTTTTCAGCAGTCACAAGTCAGCATTATTGCCCCTTAACTCTGTTATTGTAGTGAGGAGATGTATGAATGCAGATGTGCAGCAATCAGGCTTTATTTACACACATGTGCTTTTGAACTTTATGCAGATTTAGTATTGGTTACTTTTCTGTTGCCCCAACCAGAAAAATAAAAAACAAACAAAAACACTTATGGAAGAAAATGTTTACCTTGGCTTACAGTTCCAGAGGGGACAGTTCATCATGGCAGGAAAGGCATGGCAGCAGGAACCTGACAGCCAGGAAGCTGTCATATGGACCTGTCCTCTGCCTGGCAGGCTAGATTGGCAAGCAGTAGACAGATGCCTTCTTAAGGTGGGATTCACCTGCTTGCTTTGATCAACACAAACTAGTTTGACTCTGGACCCTCAGTGGGAGGGGCAGGACAGAGAGAGTTAGACTTGCCTTCCATCCAACAAACTGAGTGGTACATGAGGGAGGGACTAAGGATAGGGATGGGGGAAGCTAGTGGGACAGGGAGCTTCGCCATCTTGAGTACCTGCCCAGAGGTCACGGGGTTCCAGCTGAAATGTAGAAGAAAGCCCTCAAGTGCCCACACATTTGTAGATAATCCCCCCACCCCCTGCTCTCTTAGTAAGCCCAATAAATTCGCTAGGATTTTCCAAACTAGGGTTTTGGCAAATTTGTACTTCATTCTGTCATAAGAATGGTGAGAAGAGAGGACTGTAAGCCTTGGAGCCTCCCAGAAGTCATTTTTAGCAACAGAAGCAGAGTGATCACATTTCATTTGCATACAGGAAGCAGAGAGAGAAAACAGGAAGCAAGGTAAGACTATAAACCCTCAAAACCTGCCCCCAAGGGCATACTTCTCCAGCAAGGTTCCACCTTCTAAACATTCCATAACCTTCCCATAACCTTTCCAAACAGCACCACCAACTGGGGCACCGAGTGTTCAAAAACGAGCCTGTGGAAGGCATTCCATATTCAAAGTAAGTAAGTAGCTGCTCTGTTGACTTCTGCGTCCAGGGACTGTTAAAACTGATGGGAGCCAATGATGAACAAAAAGAACAGTCGCTGTCCATACAGATGTGCCTACTGCCATCACATGACTTCTAGAAGAGTCACTAAAACAATGATTCTTTATAAGCACACAAGCCTGTTACAAAGCTTCATTTTTGTATAGTGTCACAGTTGAAGCTAGAATTTGGCAGCTCCTATTGCAAGCATGCACTTCCTACATACCCTTATATAACCCCTCTGTATCTTAGTACATCTCATTTCTTATCAGTAGCACGGAAATCTGGTATAGAAGAGACATGATAATTGAATGATATCTAATAATATTTAGTACTAATTTAATACTTAGTAACTAATACATCTTAATAATAACAACAAACAATTGAATCTAAGATGTCATTACTATTCCCATTATTTTGTTGTTGGTGTTGGAGTTTTGTTTTGAGACAAGGCCTCAGGTAACCCAAGCTGGTTTTGAACTCACTTTGTAGATGAAGATGACTTTAATTTCTGATCCTATTTCCTCCAACTCTCAAACATTGGGATTGGAGTATGCAATCCCATGTATGGTCCTGTTCTCGTTATCTTATGTACTAAATGGTGTTGCTGAGCTGGGAATAGACCCAGTTTTTAGAGTGCTTGCCTAGCATGCACAGAACCTTAAGTTCAATCCCCTGTACTGCTGCACTATGTACTGGACATGGTGGCATGTATCTGTAATCCTAACGTAGGCAGTGGAGGCAGGAGGATCAGAACATTAAAGTTTTCGTTGGCTTCATAGTATGTTGGAGGACATCCTCAATTACATGAGACTCTTGTCTCAAAAGAAGAAAAATGTTGCCTATTAACTCTAAGACAGTTGTCATTGTGAAAGGCACCTGCATTTCTAACACCCTGAAAAAAAAAATGACTTAGATTCTATAAAATGTGCTAAATATTTCCCGAGTAAATTTTCTTTATTTCCATTAATTCCGAAAACCATGATCCTACTTTATAATGAGGCCCAGGGAAAGCAAAAACCACAAGTAAGGTCTGTGTGAATCATGTCACATGAGAGTGTGCCTGACTGCACCCTGTGACTCTGCTGCATTTGTGCAGGGAGATGTTCCCTCATCAGAGACCCCACGTGCTTTCTGGAAGGCTCCGGGGCTGCCTCTTGATCGGCCCAGCCTCCTTCTTGCCAGTCTGGTGGTGAGTGGTGCAGAAACATTTTAATTAATGGTGAACTTCTCAAAGTTGAAGTGCAAACAATTACAGCTCAATTTTACCTTCGGCCTCATTTTCATCATTCCCGTCCTCTCCTCCCTCCCCATTAGATGCCTCCGTTTCACAGTCTGTAAAGCTGCCTAATGGCTCTGCTTGTGAAAGAGAGGGCATGTTTCTCTCTCTGCAATTAAGGGCAGTAGAGACAAAGACCTAGCTCTCATGCCCAACACTTCTGGGTGAATCTTTCCAAAAGGTAGATACTTCACTCTTCCCTAGCTGGGTAATGATTTATCCTTTCTGTAACAGCAAGGATCACGTCTTCCTCATAACAACTGTTTGCACACAAGATTCAAAGAAAGTTCATAGCACACATCACAAGTACATCTGATATGTAAGTGAAGTGATCTGCAGCACTGTTAATTAGACCTAAATTCTTGATTTACTATTTATAAAACAAAATTGATTATTACTTCATCAACAACATTTAAAGCATCATTAAGAGAGGTCTGCTTCAGCAGCCTCAGGTTAAATTTTTTAACAAGCACTTTAGTTGCTAATCTGTGTTATTGCCAACATATGTAAACTTCCTAATGCTAATTGCATTCAGCTGTGAATCAAACAATGTCTAATTCTCTTCAGGATTAATTATGCACATGTGCCTCCTGCATTCCTAAACATGGTTCTCATAAATAATAAGAGATATATCTAAGCAGATGGGGTTTTTCCAACTAAATGATCTGTTTATCATGAATAAAACAAATGACACACACTAGACTTCAAATGCAGAGTCACAGCACCTTCACATATTTCTAGCATTAATAAGTATCACAGTTGTTTATGTGAGTGCATTTTTGAACAATTGAGCAGCAAACCATGTTTGCTCACATGCTGTATTTATCGTCAATATTAAAAAACAATTTTAAACTGAGAACCCGGAACAGCGTGATTTTATTCACAGACTGGGTGAAGATAATTGTACAAGGTAAAGATCCAAACTCTGCAGTCCTATAGGGAGGTCTCTCGACTTGTAGTTAACTGATAGAATGCCATGCAGTCTTCCCCTTTTCTAGACAGAAGATGTTGACAGCCTCTTCTACTGTTGCAAGACTAGAACTTCAGAATCACCTTACTTATCCAATAATAGTCAAACCCAAATCTTTGATTCTACAACAAAGATAATTTTGAAAGAAAAGTGGATTTGTATCATGCAAAATAATGAATAAAATAAATATATATGATTTAATTGTTAGAAATAGTATATATGCCAATTTCTTCTTTCTCTGTCTCTGTCTCTGTCTCTGTCTCTGTCTCTCTCCCTCTGTCTCTGTCTCTGTCTCTCTCAACCCAGAACAGCTTCTTCCAAAAGCTAAAGGTGTAGGAGCATAAATCACCCCACTTAGACTAAGGTTAAAATGGGAATACTTCCCCCCAAATAATGCCAGAACATCATACAGATCTGGTACAGAGTGTCCAAGATGAAAGTCACAGGCCATTTGTGAACTTACTCCATAGAGGATCTGAACTGAGATGTATTTAAATGACAGTGTAAAACTGAAGAAATGTAACAATATTATTCATAGAAACTGTTGTATATTGAATGATATACATATATATATATACATGTTTTGTTAAATCAAATATATCATTGCAATGAATCTCACCTGTGTCTTCATTTTTCAATATGGTGGGTACCAAATAGTATATATGTAGCAGGCACTATTTTATTTCGGATGGTACTAATATGGAATGTTCTGAATCATCCAACAAAACTAGAGTGGGGCTCATTTATGAATGGATTGCTTAGAATGAGTTAGAAAACAGATCTGAGATTCAGAGAAGTCTAGTAATTTATCCAGTTATCCAGTCTTATAAAGACCCACCAATTAAGTAGTAGAACCAGAGTGAGTTTTTGTGAAGTTATGCCATACTTAACCTCACTGTGAGATTGACTTCCTCAGATCACAATGCTGCCTTGACAAGTTGTTGGAAAGGTTCCTAGTGCTCTTTAGTTTCTAGGCCAGTCTGCGCAAAGTGATGAGCTTTCTGCTTTTCTGCCCATTTTTCTTCCTCTCCTCTGCATTCATTCACATTTTGGCATTTGTGGGCAGAAGCTTAACAGCAAAGGTCTCATGGTGTTTTCAATGGGAGACAGAATGAGCAAAGGGGCGACTCTGGTACCTCCTCACCTCTTTAAAGTCAATTGTTTTCTCCTTGCTATGAACAAAATCTTTCTTGGCTTAAAACTACACAGTTCTTACTTAGCTTGATTATAATTAAATACACTATGAAGAAAATCCAAACTTTGTGATTTTAATAGTTTTTAAGAGGACCTTCAGTGTTAAGGGGCGTTTACCATCACTTTTGTCCAAGGTCACACAAGCCATGTGGCAACAACTTAAAACACTGGATCAAATATTAATTTCAGTCAGGGAAACTACAAGCTTGGGTCGTTAGACCTTGGGCAACAAAACATTTAAATTCTTTCTTAAATTTTGTGTATTTCATACAGATTAATCTCAAGCAATCTTAATCATCTTTATAACCGTCCAAAACTAAATTCTTATAATCACATATTTTGCTTGAGCTGTCAGCCACAGTCCTTCCTTACAGGTTTAGGAAGATATCTTAGGCCTCATATTGTTGGCTAGAGAGCAAAGCTCTGGGAGTAGCAGCAGTGACACACATCAGAAAGTGTTCTTGGGTATCAACCCTTTGACTTGAGTCTGTCCTGGGGAGCATGGTCTTTTCATCAGGTCACAACTTCACATTGTCCTAGAACCTCTTCCCCTCACCTGAACCTTCCATCTCTGTACAGTCCGCTAGCACCTATTCAAAATCTCACTCTCCTTGATTCACTGGAAACTTTCTCTACAGATTCTCTCATTATCTCAAAAGATTGTCTTCTAATCAAAATTTGAAACAGCGAGTTCAATCAGGTAGACTTTAGAAAATCAAAGTTAAACAAAATTGAAACAAAACAAAGGCATCAATGTTATGTCTGTGTATGTGATACTTAGGTTCAATTATCATATTTTAAAAATGGAAGCACTTCAAGCTTTAAGACTAAAGTGGCTATTGAACTTAAACTTGCTTCAGGCTCCTTATCTGTACAATGAAGTTAAAGCGAGTTAATCCCTCATATAATGGTGTGGAGGACTAACGAAAATCATGATTGTAAAATTCTTGGAATATTACAATGCATAGAAAAAAATGAAAGGTTCACAGTTGCCTTTCTTCTACTGTTGTCATTATGAACTTACAAATTTAATCATCCCAAGGTTCCTGCATATTTTCAGCCATAATAAATTCTTACAAGTCCTGTGCTGTTAATCAATTATTTCACTGGAGCTCCTTGACCAAAATAAGTTTGCAGTATGACTTTCTTATTAATTATAGACTTGAATTAATAACCTAAGATATAAATAATGAATGTAGATACATAAGCATATATTTTGATTTTAACTTTCCTAAAAAATTGGAAAGCATCCATAAGCAGCCAAAGTACAAAAGAAAGAAAGGAAGGAAGGAAGGGAAGGAGGGAGGGAGGGAGGGAGGGAGGGAGGGGAGAAAGAAAGAAATGAAACAAAGAAAAAGAGAGAGAAAGGAAGAAAGAAAACATCAGATGAAGGGAGAAAACGATTTTGCCTGAGAGTGTGGTAGCTGTGCAGTAGGCCAGCCTGAGGCACAGGGCCACAGGGCATTTTATGGTTTCGCCTTTCCCTTTTTTCAGGGCTCAGGCCTACACTACAAACACAAGTCTTAGTCCATCGCCTCTTCGTTAGTGTATTAGACTGGATGAGTGTATTCATCTAATTCCCCAGGGTACAATAATTGCCAAAAGAGGCATTAAATGATATCATTGATTGTGAAGTACTTTAAGTTGATAATTTCTCTTTTTAACAATTAATTTCACATGCTTCCAAAACCAATTTTAAACTACTTGGCACAGACCATATGGTACTTAATATTTTACTGACATTTAAACAATGCTAAATTTGCTAGTTTCATTAAATAACTTTACACTAAAATTCACTTAATTATAAAACGTATGTTTGACAATGAGCACGCCATCTTATGTAAAATGAAAGGTACAGAAAAGTGGATTGCAGTCCAAGCAGTTTAGATACCTTCCTAATGGATGCTGGCAAACTGTTTCCCCTTTGCTGTAGAGATTTTGTTTTGGGGTTTGAAGGTAAAAACTAACTTATGAGTAAACAAGCTAATTTTACATGGCCTATTTAAAATATAAAAAAAGCAAAACAAAATTTCCTCTGCCTGTTCTACTAGTTTAACCATTTAAAATGTTCTCTACTCTTTTTATGTGAATTCCAGTTTAAAATAACCAGTCTAAAAGAAAACACAGTGAAAAAACAATCTTTCCTTCTTTCTTTTTTTTTTCTATTTATTTATTTGTTTTTTTCTTTTTGGAGACAGGGTCTTATGTAGTCCAAGTTGGATTTTAGCTCCTAATGCTTCTGCCTCTCCCTCCGTGCTGGGATTTCAGTCCTGTGTCATCATGCCCAGCTGCTAGAAAAAGATTTTAGTTTCCTTTTAGAAAGGGAAAGTTACTTGATTAGTTCTACCTAATCAGTAGCGCAAATGTCTTTTCTTTCATATCCATTAGTGTATTACTTTCTATGATTTCTTCGATTTTAAAATTCTATTAAACCTTTTCTTCTAGAACGTTGAATCTTGTTATAAATCACTTCTGTTCTGTATTTTATGTAATTGCTATATTACAAAGTTGCCATTCCAAACAGTGGGAAATAGAGATAGAGTAATAGATTACTGAGATTTGGTGTATGTTACACAGCAAACATATTTCATAATGCTAAAAAATAAAAATGAAAGAAATTATTAAATTGATGAAAATTTAGTAGCATATAATAGATTTTTCCAAGCTTAATGCCAAACATAAAAATAACATAAAGTAAGATCGATTATTTATCACCACATAAAAAGTAAAACACTAGAATTTATTGAACACCCTACATGGCCTAGAGAACAACAACAACAAAAAAACATTTAAAAGGTGGCCTTTGTACTATATAAAGAATAAAGAATATTCATAAATAAGAGATAAATAAAATATTGCCTCTCATAGAATAAGCAAAAACTATGAGCAAACAATACATAGGGGAAGAGAAGACATTTGGTTATACATTTGGGAAAAGATAGTGAGCAATTCATTGATCTAAGAAATAAATATTTAGATACAGGTATCCAACTCAGGTATAATCACTCAGCAATCTCTTATTCTCCGCACTTTGGCCCAGTTGTGGGTTTATGTGTTAATCACCATCTGCTACATGAGGAAGCTTCTCTGGTGAGAATTGAGAGGTGCATTATTTTATAGTTATAACAATAAGTCTTATTAGGAGTTCTTTTACTTTGTTAGCCTCTGGTGTCTAGTATAGGCAATGCCCCCCTGTTATAAGGTAATTGCTTTAAATCTTCCTTTTATAACCTATATCAAACTCTGCCTCTATCAAAATTCTATTTCCCAAGGCTCAGGGATCATTGCAGAAGACGGGGGCGCAAAGATTATAAGAGCCAGAGGCAGTAGATGACTACAAGGAACAAAGTGTTCCTGACAGTTAGGAAGTTACATATATGAACTCACAGCAATGATGAGAGTATCCACAAATACCATATAAGCTCAAATCAGAAAAAAATCTGAGCGTGGATATGGGGAGGTGGATGAGAAACCCCAAACAACACATGAGGAACTATTGGAAACCAATGGTTGCTGGGAAGGAGTGAGTCAGTCTCTTAAGGGTGGAATTCTTGAATGGATCCAAGTAGATGGATCCAGACCAAAGGATATTTGGGGACACAAATTTGAACCCCCATCTCTCGCAAATAGGCAAGGGGATATAAGTACAATCAAACTATATTAAACAAAAACTCCAATTAAAAAATAAAAGAAATGCACATTTAAAGTAAAACAACATCCACATTTTGAATATAAGATTGGTGATTATGTAGGCCTGTTCAGGCAACCTCATTGTTGAGATTTCATGGGTACAGCGTCCCTGTCATGTGTAGAAAGCACTATCTAGTGCCCTGGTCCTCTGGCTCTTACAATTTTTCTGACCAATTTCCTAACCATTCCATGATGTTCCTGAGACTTAAGTACAGGGTTTGTATTGCAGATGCCGCAACTGTGGTTGGGCACCTCACAAGCACTTATTCTCTCTATTTTGACCAGTTGTAGATATCTATAGTAGCCTCATCTGTTGCAGAAAAGAAACTTCTTTGATGAGGGGCGAGAGCTGCACTTATCTCTGGGTATAAGGTTAGGTATTTAGAATGCCATCAGAAATTATAAAATTGATTTAGGAAAATGGTAGTACTAGGTTCTCCTCCAGAGTCCTTAACTTCTTCAGTCACCGCAAGTTGGCTGGATTTATAGTTCTAGGCATGAACTGTCCCCTACTGGGTGGAACTTAAGTCCAATTAGACTTAAGTCCAATTGGTTACTCCCAGGATAATAGCGCCACTATTGTACCATTGAGGGTATTTTGCCAATTTAGTCATTGTTGGGATTTGTAGGCTTTACAGCTGGTAGGATTATCGATTGCTTTTCTCCCTTGGCAGCTTGCTTAGCACTTTCTGATACTATGAGAGCTAGTCCACAGCAAGGGGGCTTCCAGTTAATTTCCAGCTCTATTCCTCCAAGTCCTGTGTTTGAAGTGTGTGGTGTCTTCAGCAATAGTGTCTTACTTTCAAGTTCTGAAAGGCAACCAAGGCAAAGGACAATAGGATATATTGTTTGGGGAATGCCTTAGAAAACTTGACCAACAGCTCAAAGGGAGGTTTCCAATGTCTGGCACTGGTGCTTTTGTTAGATAATCTATGGTTCTTGTGAGGAGTATTATAATCATGTGTGACACAAATCTAAACTCCACATATATATATGTGTGTGTGTGTGTGTGCGTGCGTGTGCACGCATGCACACACACACACTCACATATTTAAGAGGATTATAATGTAATGTTTCCCTATGAGGATTCCAAACATTCTGTCTTCTTTAGAAATGTTTACAATAAATATATCCATATAAAGATAACAAAATACATTGGCAAAAAATGATTTTGTAATAAAAAATGTCATTTTCCTGTCACCAAAAGAATAAGTAATAGTAAGCGCTGTTAAGCTTGTGGGAAAAAGGAATCTTATTCATTGTTGATGGGACTGTAAACAGAAGCAGCCACTATGATCAGTGTAGAGGCTTCTGATAAAAGCTAAAACTGGAACTGCCATATGACTCAGCTATACCACTTCTGGGTACATACCAAAAGACACCATATCCTAATACAGAGATGCTTGCACATCCATATTAATTGCTATTTTTTTCTTCTCTTTTTTGGTACTTTATTATTTTTATTTTATGTGTGTGAGTGTATTGCCTACATGTGTTTAAGCGCGCCCATGTTGTGCAATGCCCGTGGAGGTCAGAAGCAGACGTTGGATTCCCCTGGAACTGGAGTTATGGATGGTTGTTAGCCACTGCCATGTGGGTGCTGGGAATGAACTCACATCCTTTGCAAGAACAGCCAGCACTCTTAACCACTGAGGCATCTCTCCAGCCCTTATTGCTGCTCTTTTCACAATAGCAAGGAAATGGAATCAAACTAGTCATCCATCAACAAATGAATAGATAATAAAAATGCTGTACGGATGCATGATATAATTTTATTGGGGCATAAAAAATGAAATTATGAAATCTTTAGAAAAATACCTAGAACAGGAAAATGTTCTATTCAGCAAAATAGCCCTGGAGTAAAAAGAAAAATATCATGTGTTACCTCTTCTATGTGGCCCCTAGCCTCTAATTGTGCTTTGTGGGAACAGGTGGGAATAGAGACAAAATAGCCAGAAAGAGGACCATGCTATGGGAGAAAATAAGCTTTAGGGAACTGGGGTGAGAGTACAATAGAGCTCATGGAATATGTATGCAGAAAGGGGAATACTGGGCTAGCAGGGTATAGTGGGAATGTAGGCCCGCGAGACTGGGGAGAGGAAGGTATAGGGGCGGCAACATCAGCCTAAAGAAAGTGTCTATATCATAGGAAATATCGTTTTTGCTAATTAAAAATAAATAAAAGATAAATGTATCATTCTGATAATTATCACAATGAAAGTCAATTGAGTTTTAACAGCAGATTTTAACGAATGATGTGATTCCCAGGGTTATATGATTTGACTTTTCATCTACTGTGATCAGTATATTCTAAACATTCAATATGTCATTCTTAGGCCTGGTTTCTGAGTGAATGGATGAATAAGTAAATTATATTTTTATATTTTTAATAAGGACCAAAATAATAGATAACTTGATAACTCCATGAAAATGCATGGAAATTCAGGGTCTCTTTCACAGATTGGCACTATGACTTGAAAGACATCTGGTACTCAGGCCAACTCGTAAATATCATTGGAACTTATATACCTAATTATTTGTGTTTAGGAACCTCCAGCACTGCTGAAAGTTTATACTTATAATTTTTTAAAAGTTAAAATATTGCTCATGAAATATGTTCACTTTTTCTGAGTAACATAAAAATAGTATTACTTCACTCTTTCCATGAAATCTTGATGGACATTCTTTTTATTGCTTTTTTTTACAGAATGGAATTTTTTTCCTCCATGAACTCATATTTTAACTTACAGCATGTGAATATTCTTTCCATAAGTCTTTATCCAGTCATCCATCAGACTTTGTTAGCTATTCGAGTTAGCTTAAATCCAAATAATTTGAGCAGGAAAGAAAATAAAAATCCATGATTTCCAGTTGGCCAAATATATTTTGCTTGGCAGTCAGGCACACACAGAATGGAGTGATATTGCATGACATTGCAATGGCGGATACCAGATACATGGAAAACATCTTTGAAGTTTTAATGTTCTTTTGTGCAATACCTTTTAAATTTTATTTATAACTAGTATATGACATATAAACAATGGAAAGCTTTCTAAGCTGTGCTCATTACAGGTATTAAATGCACCTATAATTATACCTTTCTCCTTTCACTTGAGGTGACCTGTTATTTGGCACTTTTTGGATGGAAATATTCTCACTCAATTCAAGGAATATTTTCAACTGTGTTAGTGCCAGTATGTAGTAACTGCCTTATCCAGATGTATAATTCTTTCAGAAATACTGGAATGGAACACCATGAAAATTAATATTCTTTATTTTCCCAGCAGACCCGTATAAAGAGGAATTTTATGTGATTTTTGCAGAAACTTGATATAAGCCTGTATAACTGAAGGATCACATTTATGTTATTTCCTATAAGTAGTTTACACCAGGCCAATGCCCTGTATACAGTGCAATATTTATTTTAGGCAAGTTACAGTTTTTGAGATTTTATAATTTTTTTGCATGATGTGTATGTTTAGAAAATATTTTAACTTTTCCTGCTATACAAGATAGCCATTTAGCCTTTGTCTTTAAGTCATATAAATGTAATATCATGAACTGTTTTAAAGTTCAAGAAATAGTTTAATGTATCTAGCATTTCAAATTTAATTTTTATGGCCATATGTATGTATATTATGTATTTGTGAAAGTGTGACTGCCCATATAAGTCTGTCTCAATTAATTTGTTCATGTATTTCTATGAATGGTTCCTCAGTAGTGAGTAACATGATGTCAT
The DNA here is from genome assembly GCF_000622305.1 of Nannospalax galili. Lineage (NCBI taxonomy): Eukaryota > Metazoa > Chordata > Mammalia > Rodentia > Spalacidae > Nannospalax > Nannospalax galili. The sequence continues at coordinate 652,145 of NW_008330314.1, forward strand.
GGGGAGTCAATAACCTGACTACAACAGGAAAATCATTTCTATATAACTAGGTAATTTAACGATACAGCAATGTTTTTGTTTTGTTTTGTTTGTGAGAGATGGTTTCAGTATGTAGCCCCAGCTGACCTGGAACTCACTATGTAGACCATTCCAGGCTCTCACAGCAATCTGGCTGTCCCTGCTCAAATGAAATGCATATGCCAACACACTGCCATCAACAGCTACACAATTAATTGTGTAAAAGTTTCAGTGTAAGAAAGAATGTGTGAAACATACACATGAGTTGAAAACATATGACAAGATCACCGTGGTTATACCATGCATTTTTAGAAGAAAATGTCACTAATAATGTTAACTACTTACATGTACTCATTTCTCTTCCTTTTCCAGGGAAAGCTATTATTGCACTTTTTTTTTTGATTATTTTTAAAGTAATTTCATCACCAAAAATATACTAAATTTCTTTCATGTTTTAAAAAATCAGTTTTCAATATTCTGTCAAAGAATTTGGACACTTACTATCCACAAACTAAATCCAATATAAGGGGGAATTCTAATTACCCACCTGTTTAGTACTGTCTATGAGTTGAGGAAGCTTCTTGGTGTTTGAAAAACCTAAGAATGACTAAAAGCTTAAATTACTTAGAACTTGGTCTTTACCGAAGGTGTTTGCCAAACTCTGCTGTGTCATACTTGGAATGTATTAGTTCTCCTGACCTTGGACTTGGCTCGTCATCCTCCAAGGCTTTTGGTATTGTAAATAATGCTTTAAATCCTCTTCTGGTGAATGTGGCAAAGAGTTCCCTTGGTGTTTATATCTAGGAATGCTGGCTTGGAATGCTAATACATGTTGGCTTTGTAGCTGTACTTTTCCTCATCCACTCAGCTCCACAGTTAATAGCCCACATGCTCCTGAATGAATTAGACCCATTATCTTCCCATTCAAGGCTGATTAAAATCATGTAGTTCTAAGATAATGAAAATTACCTTAAGTTCTATTTCCCTGCTTTTATAAACAAATGAGTAAAACTTTATCTCATAAAAATTTGTTTGCCAAAGTTGGGTTCAGGTTTGCTGATTATAGTTTACAGTCTCTTTCAGGACATGCTTTCTGGATTTGGTTTCAAGTTCCCTTTTTCTCTCCTTTTTTTTTTCTATTTTCATTTCTTTCTCTCAAAAAACTTGTAATCTCACTTTCAATGTCTTAAATCCCAGGGTGAGATCTCCAGTTCAGGTTTAAAATGAAGCAGTGATCATAGACATCCCTTTCATTCTTTCCAAGTTTCAAGGTTAAGAACGAAGTTTTCTATAAGTTTTCTGTAAGTTTCCCTGACCTTTTTATATATTAAAACTTTGTATTTTAAGCAATTTTATTTTTATCTATAGTGAAACTCTTAAAATTTTTAAGTGGATATTGGTAGCAAATACTTTTTCAACTTTCTTTTGTCTGATATATGCTTTTTTCTTTTATTCTTGAAGGGCAGTTTTGCTGTGGATAGATTTCTAAGTTAATGATTATTTTCCCTTCAGCACACTGCTGACATTATTGTGCTACTTTTAGCTTGAGCTGCTGCTAGTTAAAAACCTGCTCTCGTTCTACTGAAAATTTCTATGTAGATCACTCTTTTCTACAAGGTTCTTTCTTTTGGTTGTTGTGCATCAGTGTGGTTAAATTCGCCTAATTGTAAATTTCTCTAGAGTGAACTTGATATGCATTATTATTTATATGAATTAGCATTTTTCATGATTTCTGAAAAGAGATAAAGGATTAATTTCCTTTCTTCTATCCTCTGCATAGTTTCTTGTTTTGTAGCTAAGTTGGACCCAAGTAAGATCAGCTCGTCCTAACTCTTTCATCAAGGTAAAGTACAGTAGGTGCTCTAACAACTCCAAAATTACAGTGATGTAACATAATATAAATTTCTTTTTACTTATTCAAGTTCTACTATGGATATCTATAGCTGAGCAGTCCTGCTGGACCACTGCACAGTATTATTGCTCAGTAACCAAGGCTGACTTCTCTGTGATGTTTCAAGTTTTGAAGAGTAAAATCCTGAAGTCATCCACTTGGAAGGGAAGCAAATATAGAATGCAAAAATTCACATAGAACTTTATGGACATCTATCCACTTTTCATTGGCCAAATATTTTACATAAATATTGATGATAAGGGGCAAATAAAAGAAGGATGTTGGAAAATATAAGTAGTCAGTGAATGTCCATGAGAGACTGAACAATCCTTTTGTAACCTCTACCTTTTGTACTTTTATCTTCTTGTTTCTCTCTGCAACAACCTGGTTAACATCCTCAGAGTCTCATTCAATTTCAAAGATTCTCTATACAAATATATGTACGTTAACCCTATCTTGGTCTATTTGTACTCCTGTAGGAGAATACCACAGGTTGGGTAATTTACAAGAATATAAATCTCTCACACTTCTAGAGATGTCTAAGACCAGGATTCCAGTGCCTGATGTCTGATGGAGGGCTTTTTATTTTTTTTATTCCAAAGAGAGGCAATTTGTAACACACATTTATAGAAATAACTTAAGCAGGTTACATAAAAATATATAAAGGGGGGCAATATGAATAAGAAATCAAACACCAAAGGACTTGCCACATGGGGTCACCTTCGGTGGAGTAATGACTGTTTCCATTACCTCTGTTCTTTTCTGAAAAATCCTAATGAATTTATTAGGCTTTCTAAGAGCATGGGGTGGGGGTTTAATTACAGAAGAGTGGGCAACCCTCCATTTACTGCTGCACTGAAAAGTCCACACTCAAATATAGATCTATGACTTCCTGACAACAGCAGAAAATGATGAGAGAGGTGCCTCATGGTGTTCTCAGCTTATATATCCTTAGCCCTTCCCCCACATGCAGCTAAGGTAGACTGATTGGGTGGGAGGGGTAACTGACTCCAATCTTTGATGAGCATGGGAAGGATGTGTGACTATAGCTTGCTGGCATAGTGGTCAGAGGACACCTCCAGTTAACATTCTACCCATTCCTCTGGCTCTTACATTCTTTCCACCTGCCTATCCTGCAAAAGTTCCTGAGCCTTGGAGAGGGTGGGATGTGTGGTATGATCTTCCTCCTATTGTGGAAAGGCACTGAACTTTCAGTTCTCTGTATCATCTGTTTTTCATGGGCTGATGGCCCATTTGAGTGGGATTCCATCTACTATAAAAACACAAACAGCAAGAAGCAAGAACATCTAAATAGTGCCTGCTATAATAACCTATAGGCATAAACACAAATGCTTGGATGGTACTTTAGCAGGTGCATCACATTCATCTAACAAAACATTTGTAGTGACTTCCCACTGGGGCCTATATCCTCCCCTGCCACGGTGGTTGGCCTTGTCTACAGTACCAGATGTGTGCTCCACCTCTTGGAGAGGCCATGATATCCAATAAAAAAATTGCTGGTTGTACATACACTAGACTTGCCACTATTGCACCAGGTGGAACATCTTGTTTGGCATGTTGATAGTGCAGCATGTGGGATCCATCGTTGAGCAGAATTATAAGGGATAGTTCTCCCACAGACATCTGCATGCTGCCTTCCTGCTCTATGAAAGCCACCCATCCAGTGGCAAAGAGTTTCCTGCTTAGTCCAAGCTTGATTTCTCCCTCTTCCACACTCACATTATGTGATGTCTTCAGCAATAGGGTTTTACTGTCCATTTACATTGTACAACCAGCATTATTGGCAATGGCCTTTATTGTTTTGAGAATCGCTAGGGCCCCTCTAAAAGGCCTTCTTTTTGTGTCCTTACACGACAGATGAGTAGAAAATGGCTAACCCACATCTTAATGTCCTTTTTATAATAGTTTTCTTCCATTTGGGAGAGCAGAGTCTTCTTGACATTAACACTTCCTAAAAGGCCTTATCTTCAAACACTCTTGCCCTGGGGATAAATTCTAATATAGGATTTTGCAGAGGACACTTTTGGTCATATGGAATCCAATGTACTTATTTTATTTTACTTTAAAATTGTGTGTGTGTGTATGAATGCATTCATATTTGCTGAAGGTTGTGTAACAGAAAACACAGCACCAGGCAGGAGAAACCTCCCTATGGGAGTTGTTGGTCAGAGTGGTTCAAGAGACTTCAAAAATTACTCAAGCTATTGTCAAAGCCCTGGATTGCCTCTCAGAGCTTGAAAGTAAGACCCTATTGCTGAAGACAGGACATAAATTGGACACAGGACTGGGAACAGTCTAGCTATAACTAATTTGGAATCCTTCTCTGGAGACTAGCTTCCACAGTATCAGAAGATACTATGCAAAATACCAAAGGAGATAACTAATCGATGATCCCATCCAAACGTCTATTAACCACAGCAATGACCAACCCATCCAATAATCTGTACTCATGAAGTATTGGCACTTTTATCATGGTAGTCATCAATAGCTCTCTAATTGGGCTTAAGGCCTTCTCAATAGGAAGGACTTTATTTGTGGCACTTTAAACATGGCTGGAGAGTTCATAGATTCTAGAGAAAAACCTACTTTCATCACATCCTAGACCAACATAATTGCTTTTTGTATTCTTAACATATATTTTTATGTTTAAAAACAAGTGTACCTCTCACTACTTATCAAAGAAGCTTCTTTATGAAGCAGATAGAGACTTACAGATTTCCACAACTGAACAAACACAGTGATTATGAGTCACGTATCTATATGCAATTGCTACACCTAAGGCTCAGGGAACATAGCAGAACAGGGGAAAGAAGTTTCTTCATGCTACATACAGTGATTAACCCAGAAAGTCACAACTGTCCAAAGTGGAGCGAATAAGAGACTGCAGAGTGATTATCCCAGTATAGGATACCTACATCAGACCTCTGCCAAACAAGGCATGGACAACTGAAGAAGAGTGGGTGAAAAGATTGTAAGAATCAGAGGTAGTTGATGACCACAGGAAACAAAGTTTCCAGTTATTCACATGAACTCACAGCAATGGAAACAGCATATACAAGACTCACACAAACTCAAACCAGAAAAAAGTCCAGCATATAAGTGAGGAAGTGGGTAAGAAGCCTCAACCTTAGCTGAGGAACTATTGGTAACTAAAAGCTCCTCCAAGAAGGAGAGTCAGTTTTCTTTAGGGTGTGATGCTAGAGAGTTAACCAGGCTCCAGTGGATGGACACACATTGAAGGGACATTTGAAGATATAAAATTGACTCAGTAGGCCTTAATATATATGATAGGGTATATGAAATGTGGTGGAGGGCTAAAAGAAAAGTTCAGTGAGGAGAGGAGGTCTAAATATGATAAAAATTATCTTGTATGAAATTTGCAAAAACAAAAATTTAATTGTGAATGCCAAACTTAGAAAAGCAAACAATGTATGGTATCCCTCATTTGTGGATCATGGCACCAATCCCTTAAGGTGAGTATGTATCCTGATGCAACATCAAGAGTTAGGAAAATGGAAATGAAGTATAACACAGAGGTAAAGGAAAAGAAAGAAGATGGAAGAGGGAGATAGTAGGGAACAGATGTTATGGGGGGTGGATGTGGGAGTGTTCAGCTGGGAAGGGAGGAGGAACGAAAATGCAGGAGACCATGATGGGAGAGGAGGGAACTAAGGAGAAGGGGGATGACAGGAGGTGGGTGTTATCGGGGCAGGGTAGGAATAATGGGGGCCTTTGACTGGGGAGGGAGAAAGGAAGTAGGATGGGGAGAGAAAGTAGAGATGAAAGGATCCTAGGGGCTTAGGGGAACCAGAGGGAAATGTGTTGCCTCCAGAACCCCTGAGAAATGCACATACGATGTCTGAACATTAGTGCATATGTATGTGGGTTGTGTGGCAAGGGACACAGTGAGAGACCAGAGAGACCTCCCTTAGAGTGATTGGTCAGAGTAGTCCAAGAGAGTCCCAAAGAACACAGGCTATTGCCAGAGCTCTTGGTTATTTCCCAGAGCTGGAAGATAAGACCCTACTGCTGAGGCTAGGACATGCTTTGGAAAAAGAACTTGGAGCAGCTGAGCAGAAACTGACCTGAAAGCCTTCTAGCTGAAGTTTAGCTCTCATAGTTCTAGAGGATACTATTCAAGCTGCTAAGTGAGAAAAATAAATCAGCAGTCCAACCCAGCACTAAAGCCCAATAACCATAATGACTGACATAGCAAACCACCCCTATTGGTGCAGTAGTGACACTTATATCTGTGAGGTAATCAACAACTACCTAACTGGACTTAAAGCCCTCTCAGTGGGAGTGGACTGATGGGTAGCACTGTAAACATCCAAATATACATGACTGGAGAGATCATAGATTCTATAGAAAACCCTATATCTGTCATATCTTCAGACAAATGAAAATTTTTACCATATGATAAATATGGTAAATATGGTAATTTACATACAGACAAGTATACAGTGCACCACTCATCAAAAAGCTTCATTTTGAAACAGATGGAAGCACAACTGGTCACACATGGAGAATAAACATCTGACAGATGGCTTAGGTGACATATCTACAGTTGAACCTCTACTCTTAAGGTTCATGGGACATAACAGAATAGGAGATAGAGAGAAAACTAATGCATCCCTCAACTCTCATCAGTGAAGCTTCCTTATATAACAGAGTGTGATGCACACAGAAGACCATAACTTACCAAGTTTTAAATAATAAGTAACTACAGAGGGTGTGTCTCTGGATAGGACTCTTATATTAAACCTCACTCACCCATGGTTCGGGAACTATCGTGGAGGAGGGGGCAAAAAGAGTGTAAGAGATAGGGCTGGTTCATGAACATGTGGGAACAGAGGCTTTCATGCCACCATAAGCTTGTACATGTAAACTTGTTGCAATGGTGGTATTGAGCACAGGATGCATGACAGCTCATCAGACAAGTGTCCAGAGTGGAGTGAAGGAAACGGCTGGTGGGTTGGCCCTGTAATAGACTGATTACTGCTGGGTAAGGAAGAGTAGGCCTTACTTACAATCTCTAGATAGGCTGACTAGACTCCGGTGAATGAATTTGTACAGGCCTTACTTACAATCTCTAGATAGGCTGACTAGACTCCGTTGAATGAATTTGTACCAAAGGACATCTGGGTACAAATGCTAAGCTATATAAAATTTAACATGTATGGCAGGATACATAGGTCTGGTGAGAGGGGGTATGGCATGGATAGGGGAGAGGGTTTATATTTGATTAAGAACTCTTGTATGTATATACAAAAGCTCAGTAATTTCTTTTAAAGTTGCATTTGCTTTATTGGCTAACTTTTAGGTCTGATTGCTTTGAAAATAATTTGTTTAATATTTTGTGATATTATGTACTATATCTTCAAATAATTGAAATACAAATAAAATATAGTATTCAAGGACTTAAGATTCTAGATATATTATTTATTCCCCCCATAGGAATCATGAACCATAATTGAAAGTTCATACTTAATTGATATAAATCTATGGAAAATCATGCTGCAATTCTATCCAAATATCTCATGATTTCATTTTTTCTAGTAATTAAATGAAGCTGTATTTCTAGAAAGACTTTTCTTTCCAGAGTTAAAGCAGGAGCCTCAGCTCTAGCTCCACCCATTTCCCTTATAGTCTATTACATTGGTGGTAGCATTTGCTCGCTGTATAAATCCACCTTCACTATCATTGTCTTATAGAATGATAGTGGACATAGTTGTGGGAATATCAAGCTTTCTGGATGTGAGTGAGGAACACTAAAAACATTTTATTTTATTCAAAGTTCAGTTCTATAATGAGAGAAAGACCTGTCAGCACATCTAGAGTGTCTTACTCTGCAAATTCAACCTCTAATAGTCTATTAAGTTATCAGAAACCACTCATTTAAATTTTGTCAAAATTCCCTAATGGTCTAAAATTTTCTTCAAAATTCTAAGGTAATAAAAATAAATTTCAAATGTATTTTCAGTTGCTAGAGCCAGTTACCATAGACTTCATACCTCAAGCAATAGAATTTGCTTCCTCACAGATGGTAGAGGCTGAAATATCTAAGTCCAAGTTGCCAGGACGGTAGGCATGTTAGCTTCCACTACTGTAACAAATTCTTATATAGCCAATTTACAAATAGAAAAAGTTTATTTTGTTCTTAGTTCTGTAGGTTTCAGTTCAAGATCAAATGGCCTCATCGCTTTGGACCTGAATCACGATGGGAGCGCAAGGTAAAGGAAAACCACTCACCTGGAGGCCCAGGAGTGATAAAGGAGAATGAGGAGAAGGTTATAGTCCCATAATTACCTTGAATTATGTGACCCCAATGACTTAATAACCTTTCAACAATGCCCCCCTAGTGAAGTTTTCGCCACCTCCCAATGCACTGGGCTGAAGACTACACTTTTTATGCATGAGACTGCAAGGGTCACTTGTCTAACAAAACTATTGGTTTTTGGTAATCACACTTCTTGGCTAGTCCATGACTGCTTTCACACTGTGTTCTCAGGTTCTCATAAGCGTACTAATTCTGTCATGTCCTTATCAAGCCTTCATCTCTGTCTATTGATCTCTCAAAGGTCCATATCCAAACATAATTACTTTGAGGAGTTAAGAATTTGAGGCATGAATTTTGGAGAGAAAATTTTCCTTAAATTACGATAGGATATCATCAATATGTTAATGAGTATCTCTCTAAGAAATGTACTATATTTGAACATTTGTGCTGATGTTCTTACCCTTTTGAGCAGGTTGGAGCTCTCAAATAATACACTGTATTTCATGAGGCTCTCTTTGCAATTTTCAGTCATATCCAACTCTGCAACAGTTCAGATGCAGTTTTTAAAATCGTGTATGCGTGTGTTTGTTTGTGTGTGTGTGTGTGTGTGTGTGTGTGTGTGTGTGTGTGATATTTTTGTTTCATTAAGAGGGCAATTATCCCTGGTATTACGTATTATACTGTGAGTATCTGAGCTTATGTCTCCATCACTCTGTTTACCAGTTCATCACATTCTCTATCAAGTACTTAAAATTTCCTAAAATAATAATCCTTCATTGAAATGTTCTCTAAATTCCTGAATTCTTTCCTGCACTTATACAATTTCTTTTGAGCAAGCCATCCTTTTGACAATATATACTGTAGTAACACTTAAACTTATATGTCATACAAACACATTTTCACTTGTATTTTCAACTACACATCAGGCTTATCTTTATCTAACGTGTATCTTAATTAATGCAGATGTATGAATGTTCATTTAAAATTATTATTAAGGTAAATAATATCTACAATGTGAATTTTAATGTTATTTAAACATCATCTGTGTATTTAAACATAATATTGTTGCCTGAAGAGAAAAAAATCTTTTCTGTCATCACTATCATAAAGTGGCGATAAGAATGGAGCAGTACATACTGAATTTTGATCTCCTAGAAAAAAATAAATCATTTAAATACAATTTTTAAAATTTTTAGATGGTGAAGGTCCCAGCTCCAATGTACAGTGCTTGTTCAGCATGTACAAAACCCTAAGTTCCAAAGTATGTAGTTTGAATCAGAAATGTTTGCCATAGGCTCTATTATTTAAAGACTTTTATACGGTCCCTTGATTGTGATGCTGTTTATGGAAGGTCATGGAACCTTTAGTAGGTATTGTCTTCTTGGAGGAAGCATATCAGTGGAGACAGGCTTTGTGAGTAGTCTCATGCAAATTGGAGTCCCTCTTAACTTCCTGTGAGTGCTTAAAGATGTGAACACTCAGTTTTCTGACCCTCATAATGAATTCTTATCCCTTTGGAAGCATAAGCCAAATAAACTTTTCTTTCTATAAGTTACTTTGTTCATGGTGTTTTATCACAGCAACAGAAAAGTAGCTAATACATATTCCCAGCACTGCACAAAGTAATCTACAGGAATTTGAGTTTCAGCATATAACTTTCAGAAGAATTTCAAAACTGAATCATTTGTGTTCCTAATACAGCCTCCAACAATCTAAAATTTAGCAACTGTTAGCTATAAGTAAAATCCTCAAACATATTTTGATCACTAAACATACAAACTTTAGGCAATTTATCTGTAAAATGAAGACTTTGGATCACATGATCCAAACCCCAAATATTGAACATAAGTCTTGATATACAGATTCGTACAAGAGAAAGTATATAATTGAAAATTTTCCTTCTCAACTTATACATAAATAGAAAGGTTGTTGATGAAAGATAATGAGACATTTAGGGAAAAGATTCTCCCAATTATTTTCCCTGAAAAAGATAAATTTTTGCTTTAAGATCATTTCAGTTTTATTCTAGAAACAGTATGAACAGAGCAGTCTTACTGCACACTTCCCAAAATCTGCTGAAAATCCCAACCTCCTATTAGATTGTAAACTACAGTCTAATTCATTAACACTAAGTTAAATGCGTTTTCTAACTTATAAACATATGACGGGTTGGTATATTCATTATGTTATTGCTATGAAAAACTATCAGCAAAAAGCAGTTTAAGGAAGGATGGGTTTACTGTTGTTATAGTTACAGTGGATACAGTCCATCATGGCAGGAAGACATGTTGGCAAGAGTAAAAGGTGGCTGGTCATACTGTGGGGTTTTTTGTTTGCTTGAAGTCCAAGACCTCATCCTATTGAATGAGGCCATCCATATTTAAAAGGTGTCTTTCCACCTTGATTAACTAAATATAAAAATCACTCAAAGATGGGGGTGGAGAGATGGCTCAGAGGTTAGGGAACACTGGCTGCTCTTGCAGAGGACCAAGGTTTGATTCCCAGCACCCACATGGTAGCTAACAACTGACCATAACTCCAGTTCTAGGGGATCTGACACCCTCTTCCAACCTCTGTGGGCATTGCACAACATAGTTGCACTTACACACATGCAGACAGTACACTCATACACACATTAATTAATTAATTAATTAATCAATAATCACTCAAAGACATCCAGAGGCTTATCTCTTCAGTGATTCCCGATCCTGTCAAGTTGACGATCAATATTACCCACCATAGGAAGTCCAATTAGAGATTTTTATCTTGTCTCATTTTTCATTCCTTTCTTGCTAGTTGCTGTTAAAAGGTAAAAAAAAAATGCTGAAACATACAAGTGGAAAGGCAAAGAGAGAAGAAAAAAACCCAAGACCTTTAGCTAAGTGTTCAAATAATTTTTCTTTGTGTGAGGATAAGAATGTGCTTCTATTTCTCTTTTTAATGTAACATATACAAAGAGTGCTTTAGAAAACAGTGTTTCTCAAACTTGAACATTTCAGAACCTCCTGGAACATATTTTCATCCCTCGGAGTTTCTTATGCAGATGGTGTGAACTGCATGCCCCATGTCTTCATTCTTAAGTCATCCTAGTGGGGGCCACATTTTAAAAACATTTCTTAAACTCCATTTAACCTTTCCACAACCCAAATGATGCTCCTAAAATAATGCCAGTTGTAAAATCTGATTTCTATTTTTGATAGGTAGGCTTAGGCAAGGGGCTCCATAATAACAAATTTTTAAGAAAACTGAAATCATATAATAAGTCATAGAATTTATTATAAGAATGCTTTTGATATGCCCTGAATACATACTTGTCAGTCTTGATTCCTTGTCCACCACAATACATGACTTCTTTCTGTACATAAAAATGTGGCATAAAGCAAATTTCTAACATGGGTGTCTTACTTTTTTGAATTGTGGGTTCAGTAAGTAAACAAGTTTTTCTCTTTGTTTTTGATCCTAGGAAGTTCAGAGGCAAATTTTCAGTCAATTTCTAATAGAGTATATGAGAAATTATTGTGAATACTTTATTTATATCATTTACCCTAATTTTTCCCATCTATCCTATCAATTTCCTGATGTTTTTATTTTGCTTTATTTCTTCTTTACAGTTATTTTTTAAGAGAACTGGGTGAAGATTATGAAGTTATCAAACAATTAAGTAAATTGCAGCACAGACGATTTCTAAGTTAACAAAGTAAAGTGCAAATAAATTCACTTAAAATAACAGAGAAATGTGAAGATTTGTTATATTTTTACCTAAAGCATTAGCATTGATTACTTGATTATATTTCCTGCTTATCTTTAAGAGTCAGTTAACTGTACATCAGTTGACTGCCTGACCATAAGGTACACGAAACATGAGCAGCAATTGTTTTAATATGAAAATGTAGCCCACTAGGCACCCATTGTTTTTCCTTTTCAAGAAATGAGAGAATACTTCATAAATCCACATGACTCTGCTGTCTTACATCTGGAATGCTGTATTTATTATTGTATAGAAAACTATGAAAAACGAGGAGAGCACTGTTTGTAGTAGATTACTTTTAGTCATTCAAATATACTGTGTTAAATTAGTAGAGGGAAAATTGCCCCAAAACTGAGAGGGGATTGTTTTTGTTGTTGTTTATTGTTCAGGGTCTTGTTTATCATAATGCCAGCAAAATACTCTTCATATATTTCTTCAGTTTTCTTAATTCTTTCAAATAAACATTGAGTCAGACAGAAGGAAATCATTTATGTATTTCATGCAGAAAAGACATATGATTTCTATTAAAAATTTTGGGAGGTTTTTGTCTTAATTGAGGAGATTAATTTACTAGCATGTTTAATGTTTCTCTACACTATAATTTGTTTTTAATTACACATGAATACCATATGTAGCTCATTGACACTCTTTATTAATTCTTGAAAGTAAATTTACTCACTAGTCATGCCATTTGTTTCATGGGGTGTGTGTTCCTTGTTAAGTGATTCCTTTCTAATTTCTAAATAATTAGCTAATTAAGGCCACGATCCCAGGGTTCTTTTGCAAGGATAACACCCACTGGCATAAAGACAGCAGGATTTGTTTCTATTGTGCATTCCAGTGCTAAGCATCCTCATCATGTTGTTTTTCTAATTGAAGTAGTATTCATATTTGTGAATGCTCCCATATTAAAATAATCTTGTTAAAGAAATTTGTTTATTTCAATACTGCAGAGATGGATATTAACTCATAGGTGGTAGAGGCTAGAGTATCTCAGTGACTTCCAGTTGGCTCCACTAATAAGTCTTCAGTTGTCATTGCCATACCCAACACCTAGTAAATACTTCTGGCTGATCATAGGACTACTATGCTAAAGAAGCACAAATATCAGACCAAATATCTAAGCCCAGAAAACCCAGCCTTGCTGTTACTAATGAGGATAGAATTAACACAGCTTTTACTTTCTTAAACACTCTCTCTCTCTCTCTCTCTCTCTCTCTCTCTCTCTCTCTCTGTCTCTGTCTCTCTCTGTCTGTCTGTCTTGGTCTAAAGTATCCAAGGATGATCTTGAATTCACTATGTAGCCAAGGATGACTTTGAAATTCTAATCCTGCTTCTACTTCTTGAGCGTTGAATTTACAAGTATGCACCACCAGGTTGGTTCATGTGCTGGGGCATGACTAGGTTTGGAAGCATGCTAGGCAAGCTCTGTACTACTGAGAGTGTATAACTCTCCTAACTACTGTGGGAACCTTTTGAAATTTGTAGATTCTATTCCTAAGAAAACATTCTCATAGAATTTTTCTGAGCATGCAACCTCTTACTGAATCCCATACTTTTCAATTGGAGACTCACTGCCAAGGCATTCCTACACCTTCACTATTTGGCCTTACCTACCATGTAATCTTTATCTGCCAGTTCTCATCTTTTCCACCCCTCCTTTGGTCCTTGTCCCTTTCAAGACATCAGCAGCAGACTCTATGGAGTTCAGTGAATGTGCCCTGCACTATCCATCTCTGACTTTGACTTTTTTTCTGCTCATGTTTTCATCTGACATTCCTCCTCCCCCATCATTATATGAAGAAAGATTAAGATTTCCATGTTGAAAACATCATCAACCTCCCCTATTAATGCCTTCTGAAGAAGCAGTCTTAGCTACACTGTTCATGCTGTATATTTGTATTGCATTTTTAAATGGATGGTTGTAATTTATTTTAGGCGTGAAGACATGTTGAAGATTATTTAGAAATATTGAACTTTTACACTCACCCATTTCAAAGAAATATTTTATTCTTTCCATGAGCATCTTTGATGTCTGTGTATTCTTTTTCACTGAAGATGATTTCTGCGTCATGCATTCATTTTCTGCATCATATAACATTTACTGTTGTCTAAATTATTCATGATCCAGCCTTTTGAGCCTTTACATTATGCTGTCATTAGCATATTTTCTTATACATCCCAGTTCATTACATCACTGAACAGATTATTTAACTATTTCTCCTATAGATTTATACTCGTGATCACAACATCCTAACATTTAATGAATCATTTTATTCATTGACTGATAAATAAGAACTTCATATCCTAGTAGTATACAACATGGTGTTTTGATCTAGGTAGACATTATGTAATGGCTAAATAACTAATTCAGTATGTATCACAAAGGAATGTAATTTATCCCTTATCCCAGTATTTAATCTGATCTGTGGTATGTTTATTAGTTCATTTTCAGATTTATTAGTTAATTTTAAGATTAAGAATTCTTTGCAGACAGGATGGACACACACACACACACACACACACACACACACACACACCTGCCTTTCTTAGGCCACCACTATTGCCCAGTTCTACCAGAACTGGATAGATGTTGTATCATCCATATGGACATTTTCTTTCATTTTTGTATTCTAAAATCATTTTTAGATTTTAAATTTACTATTTTAGTTATAAGCAGTTCTTTATTATTATTTTTTTTTGATATAGCTCCAGCTGACCTAAAAGTCACTATGTAGACCATCCCAGGCTAACCTTGATCTCACAGGGAGTTGCCTGTCGCTATCTCCTGAGGGTTGGGATGAAAGGTATCATCATGCCCTGTGCTATAAGCAATTCTTAAGTAGTAATATTAGTAAATAATATAGTTTGCTTAACAGTCATTCCTCTAGAATGTAAACTACTGAGATATAGAATCCTTTTATTTATATCATGAATTTATTTGCATACCAGAGTGGATAAAGAGTGTAATGAACTCAGACTCCCTGGCTTCAAGTCTCAACAACTCTAGAACTTAACTTTGTAGCCTTGGGCATGTGTTTTAACCTCTTCGACTTCTATATGATATCTATAAATGGAAGAAAGCATATATGCTTCACAGGGTTAGTGAGAAACTTAGAAGATGTATCTAATAGTTAAAGTCCTGCCTGGCTCAGAGCAAGCCCTTGATAATGAAATGTTGTTATTAGAGTTTTCTTGTCCCTCTTGAAGGTGGTGACTCATCATGGGCTCTTCACAGTTCCTAGATAATTGAAATTTCTTAATGGAGTCTCTCTAGTGAATAAAAGCTCCTGTTAGACAAATCTTGATCAGTTTTCAATGAACTGCATAAGACTGTTCAGTAGGTCTCTGTGAATGTTCAAGAATGCTTTTCCTTATAATCATTTCTTGAAATACTTCTATCCCATCTCACTATATACTTTCTGTGTTGCTCAGGCAAACTCCAAGAAAAGCCTGTGCAAACAGGTAGGCCTTTCAACTCATACCCTGAATGCACAACTAAATCCACGGCTAATGAAGTTCATTCAGATTAAAAGCACTTCATATGCCTACAACAGCTCTTTATATAATGCAGTTAGGGGTAGAAAATTCATGGTATTTCATGCCTACTTATATGCTGCTTTTCATGTGAAAAGATAGAGTATAATAAAAGTCGAGGATTATTCATGTTAATTTATTATATTTTGCAGATATAGTCACATCAAGGGCTTAAGAAATACATTTCAACAGCAGCACAAATGAAGGAAGGGTGGTTTAAGACATGATGCGTAAATGCTCTCTTTCTTGCCGATTTAAATGATGCTTCATTTAGAAATACAGCCTCTTCCATTTGGATAATGTTGTAGTTTAGAGTTAGACTTCTTTAGGAAAAGAAAATAAAATGAACTGAGTTGGTTATTTAATTTAAAAATAAAACAAAAAAACCACTTAAGCCACTGCGCTTTGATTCCCCTACAGCCTGAGAAACTCCAATTTCTCCAACCCCACCCCCCGTTCACCTTCTAGCCTTGGGCAGAGGCCCTCTTTCGCTTTCAGTGCCCCAGGTCTCTGAACAACACTGTTAGTCCAGACCTGCCCATGGCATACTGATCCCCTGCACTCAGATAAGCTCAATTTTTCAGACTAGTTTGTTAGACCCTTCACAGGTTGTTCCTACCCCTACCTTGCCCTTGAAATTCTGAGACCAGCCTTTTTCCCTGCTGAGTATCCTGTGAGAACTTGAAGCACAAAACAACTAACCTGTCATACCTGAGCATAAAACGACCAAGCTACATCGACAACATAAAAAGGAAAAAACTCAAATAAACAGAGGAAGAATAGAATTTTCTATCAGACACACAACCAGCAAAAGATATCCATATGCCCAAATGGCAACACAAAACACACATAATATGAAAAACCATGAGAATATGTCCCCAACAAAATCCACCAGTCCTACAGAAGTGTTCTACAGTGAACATCACCCTGAGCCCCACGATGCAGAATTTATGAGAACAATTATAAACATGATCAAAGAATTACAGAAAACACAGATATAACAACTCAGAGAGGACAGGCATACACTTCTGATGGAAGGTCAACAATAAACAATTATGTGGCTTAATGAAATATCAAAAACAATTCAGGACTTGAAAAGTGAATTCACAAAAGAAATAGAAATATTGAAGAAAGCCCAAACCAAAATAAACATGGAATTGGAAAACAAGGGAAAGTCTCACAAGCATAATGAATGAAACAAAAACCAGAATATCAAGACTAGATGACAAAGTTGAAGCTCTGGACTCTTTAAACAAAGACTAAGTAAAATTAAAACAAACAAACAAACAAAAAACACAGGAATGGAATATGTAGGAAATGTGGGACAACATGAAAAGACCAAATCTATGCATCATAGGCATACAGGAAGTAGAAGAATCTCAGGCCAATGGCATTGTACAGATCTTCAACAGGATTATAGAAGAAAACTTCCCTAAATTAAGAAAAGAAAAGACTTACCTATACAGATTCAGGAAGCGCATAGAACACCAGTTAGACATGACCAGAACAGAAACTCCCCATGGCATATCATAGTAAAAACATTAGATGTACAAAAGAAAGAGAGGGCACTGAAAGCTGATGGAGAAAAACAACAAGTTACATATAAAGGAAAACCCATCAGAATTACAGATGACTTTTCATTACAAACTATGAAAACCAGAAGAGCCTGGATGAAAGTATTCCCAATTCTAAAGGACCATGATGCCAAAGCCAAATACTTTATCAAGCAAAACTACCTATTGTAGTCCAAGGGGAATGGAAAATTTCCATGACATGAAAAGGCTGAAAGACGTCCTGTCCACCAAACCAGTCCTATAGAGAATACTCGAAGCAATATGAATGACAGAAGATAAGAATAAGTATACTCAAGAGGTTACAAAGGAAGGTATAATTAAAAAACTCAAAATAGGACCAAGAACACAAACCAATTAAAATTACAGTAACCAATACACATCTTTCAATAATAACTCTAGATATCAATGGCCTCAACACACTAGTCAAATGGCATAGACTAGTGAAATGGATTGAGGCAGAAAATCCATCTTTTTGTCATCCTTAAGGACTTCATTTCGACTTCAAGGATAAACACTACCTTAGGGTAAAAGGATGAACAAAAGTATACCAAGCAAAAGGCACTAAGAAGCAAGTAGGTGTTGCAATTTTAGTATCTGACAAAATAGACATCAAATTAAAACTAATCAGAAGAGCTAAAGAGAGTCACTTCATTTTAATCAAAGGAACATTTGACCAAGAAGATATGACAGTCATGGACATATATGCACCAACTCTGGTGTACCCAATTTCATAAAAACAGTATTACAGGACTTTAAAACACAGATTAATGCTACCTCAATAATAGTGGGTGACTTCAATACCCCACTATCTCCAATAGACAGGTCAACTGGTGAAAGTATAAACAGAGAGACATCTGAATTAAATGACATCATCCATCAAATGGACCTAACAGACACATACAGAATATTCCACCCAAGCACCAGAGAATGTATTTTCTACTCAGATCAAAGAATATGCTTTCTACTCAGCAGTCCATGCAAATTTCTTTAAAATTGATCACATGCTGGGACACAAAACAAACCTCAACAAATACTGAAAAAAAAGAAAAGTAAAAAGAAATAATTCCATGCATTCTATCAGACCACAGTGCTATTAAGCTTATAGTCAACATCTAAAGCAGCTCTATTAACTACACAAACTCACAGAGATTAAACAACACACTCCTGAATGATAAATGGGTCAAACAAGAAATTAAGAAAGAAATACAAATATTCCTGGAACTAAATGAAAATTATAATACAACACAACAAAACCTCTGGGACACTTTGAAAGCAGTTCAAAGAGGGAAGTTTATAGCTCTAAGTGTCTACATTAAAAAATCAGAAAGAGCACATGTAAATGACTTAACAGTTCAACTCAAGACTCTGTAAAGGCAAGAATAAACCAACCCTAAATCTAGTAGGTGAGAAGAAATAACAAAAACCAGAGGAGAAATTAATGAAATAGAAACAAAGAAAACAACACAAAGAATCAATGAATCTAAGTGCTGGTTCTTTGAAAAGCTAAACAAGATAGACAGATCCTTAGCCCAGTTAACCAAAAGAGGAAATCCAAATCAACAAAATCA
>NW_008330314.1:670820-677673 GCF_000622305.1 Nannospalax galili
AAGGAAGGAAGGAAGGAAGGAAGGAAGGAAGGAAGGGTAAATCCAAATCAACAAAATCAGAGATGAAAGGAGAAACATCAAAAGAGACCTCCATAAAATTCAGAACATAAGTGAATACTTCAAAAACCTATACTCCAGTATTTAAAAAATCTAAAAGAAATGGATAAATTTCTAAATTTATGGAAACCACTAATGTTAAAACAAGAAGAGAGCAACAGCTTTAACAAACCCATAACAAATAACGAAATTGATATAGTAATACAAAAGCTCCCAACTAAAATAAAATCTAGGCCCAGATGGATTCACAGCAGAATTCTACCAGAAATAAGAACTACAACCAGTACTTCTTAAATTATCCAAAAACAGAAACAGAGGGAGAACTCCCAAACTCCTTCTATGAAGCAATATCCTTAATGAACATAGATGCAAAGAGTCTCAAAAAATTACTCATAAACTGCATACAGACATGCATCAAAAAGGCTGTCCACCATGATCAAGTTGGATTTATTCTAAAGATGCAGGTATGGTTCAATATAGGTAAGTCAATAAATGTAATAAAACACATAAATGAATTTAAAGACAAAAATCACATGCTTGTCTCAATAGATGCAGAAAAGGCTTTTGAAAAAATCCAACATATATTCATGTTAAAAGTCCTAGAGAGAATTGGACTAGAGGGAACATACCTCAATATAATTAAAGCTATATACAACAAACTCACAGCCTTTATCATTCTAAATGGAGAAAAACTGAAAACATTCAAATTAAAATCAGGAACCAGACAAGGCTGTCCACTATCTCTAATCCTTTTCAACATAGTGCTTTAAACTCTTGCAAGAGCAATAAGACAAAAGAAAGAATCAAGAGTACTAATTGGAAAAGAAGAAGTCAAATTATCACTATTTGCAGATGATGTATTATACATAAGAGATTGCATAAATTTCTACCAAAAAACTGCTAGAAATGATTAATGCTTTTACTAAAGTGACAGGTTACAAAATCAACTTAGAAAAATCTATACACCAATACCAAGTAATCAGAAAAAGAATTCAAAGAAAGCCTACCATTCACAATCACCTCAAAGAAAAGCATGTAGGGATAAGCCTAACCAAAGGTCTCTACAATTAAAATTTCAAATCTTTAAAGAAAGAGAAAGAGGAAGACACCAGGAGATGGAAAGACCTATCATGCTTATGGATTGGTAGAATTAATATTGTGAAAATGACCATTTTACCAAAAGCAATCTATAGATTCAATGAAATGCCAATCAAAAATACCCACAACATTCTTCACAGAGCTAGAAAAAATATCCTCAAACCCATGTAGAATCATAGAGACCCTGGATATCCAAAGCAATCTTGGGCAAAAATAGCCATAATGTGGAGATCACCACACCAGACCACAGGTTATATTACAAAACTATAGTCATAAAAGCAGCATGGTACTGGGACATAAGTAGACACTTAGCTCAATAGCAAAATTGGATTTCCACTTGTAGAAGAATGAAATTGGACCTTTATCCTTCATCCTGCACAAAAGTCAACTCCAAATGGATCAAAGACCTCAATGTAAAAGCAGAAACTCTGAAACTGCTAGAAGAAAACATAGGCAGAACCCTGTAAGATACAGGTGTAGGAAAGGACTTTCTAAATCGGACATCAGTTGGTCAGGCATTAAGGGCAACAATCAATAATTAGGACCTCCTTAAGATACAAAGCCTCTGTACAGCAAAAGAAACAACCAAGGAAGTGAAGAGGAAGCCCACTGAGTGGGAGAAAAATCTTCACATACCTCACATCTGGCCGAGGATTGAGATTCAGAATATACAAAGAACTCAAAAAACAAAGAAACAAGAAAACAAACGAACCAATAAAAAGATGGGCTACGAATTTGAACAGAGAGTTCCCAAATGAAGGAATAAAAATGGCCAAGAAATACCTTAAAAAGTGCTCAACATCCTTAGTAATTAGAGAAATTCAGATAAAAAAACACTCTTAAGATTCCATCTTACCCCAGTCTGAGTGGCTAAGATCAAGAGAACAAAAGACACCTAGTGCTGGTGAGGATGCAGAGAAAGGGTTCCTTCATTCACTGCTGGTTGAATTGCAAAACTCATGCAGCCCCTATGGAAAGCAGAGTGGAAACTCTTAAAAAACTAAAAATGAATCTACCATATGATACAGTGATAACATTCCTTGGCGTATACCCAAAGGACTCATCCTATTGTAGAGATACCTGTATATCCATGTTTGTTGCTGTTCTGTTCACAATAGCTAAGAAATAGAAAAAAACTAAATGTTCCTCAATTGATTAATGGATAATGAAAATCTGGTATATTTATATATTGGAGTTCTGCTCAGCAGTTGGAAGGATGAAAGTACGGAATTTTCAAGCAAGTGGATGGAGTTGGAGACTGTTAAACTAAGTGAAGTAACACTAACTCAGGAAAGTAAGCAATATATGTTCTCCCTCATCTGGGGATCTTGGCACCAATACCTTATATGTAAGCATATATCCTGATGTAACAGCTGGAGCCAGGAACTGGAAAGGAAATAGGGAAGTAAGGGAAAGAAAGAACCTGAAAAGGGGGGGGGCGGGGTATTAGAGGACAGGTGTTACTGGAGGAGGTTGAGAAAGTGGGAATGTTCAGCTGAGAGGGGGAAAAGAGGGACATGCAGGAGACCATGGGGGTGAAGGAGGAGGGAACTGAGGAGAGGGGACACAGGGGAGGCAGGTGTTATTGGGGTGAAGATGGGGATAATGGAGGTGTTTGGACTGGGGAGGGAGGAGGGAGGTTGTAAAGGGAGAGAAAGGAGAGATGAATGGATCTTGGGTAGTGTTGGAAGACAGAGGGAATTGTGTTGGCTTGGAAATCCCTGAGAAACACATATACAGTGTCTGAACCTTAATGCAGGTGTATACCAGGAGGCTATATAACAAGGAGCACAGTGCCAGATAGGAGAGACCACACTTTGAGTGGTTTGTCAAAGTAGTCTAAGAGATTCCTAAAATAGCAGAGGCTGTTGTGGGAGCCCTTGATTATCTCCCAGAATTTGAAGGTAAGACCCTACTGCTGAAGAAAGATCATAATTTAGACACAGGACTTGGAGCAATGGAGCCCTTACTGACCTGGAAGCCTATTCCCTGAAGACTAGCTCTCATAGTTCTAGAGGATATTATGCAAGATGTTAAGGGAGAAAAATCTATCAATTCTTCAACCAAGTCCCAAAGCCAAATAAACATAATGACTGGCATACAAAAGTACTTGTATTGGTGCAGTAATGGCACTGTTATCTGGGGAGTAATCAACAGCTATTTAATTGGACTTAAAGCTCTCTCAATGGGAATGAACTCATGAGTGTCACTATAAACACACTCAAATACACATGGCTGAAGAGGTTGTAGATTCTAGAGAAAACCCTCTTACCATATGTTAAGTATGAATCCTTATATTTAGAGACAAGTATACAGTACACCACTCATCAAAGAAGTTTCTTTTTGCAGCAGATGGAGGCTACTATAGAGTTCCACAACTGATAATATAGAGAATATAACTGAGAGATGCCCAGCCCTAGATGACATATCTACAGTGAAGCCTCTATACCTAACACAGTGGAACAATGGGTAGAGAGAATACTGATGCAGTCCTCAACTCTTACCAGCAAAGTTCCCTTATACAACAGGTTGTGATCCACACAGAAAAGCACAACTGGCTAAGTTTTAGCGAATAAGAGACTGCAGAAGTATGTCCTTGGATAGGACTCCTATATTAAAACTCACCCACCCACTGCTCGGGGACCATTGTGGAAGAGGGGATGGAAAGATTGTAAGAGCCAGGACTGGTTGACAAGCATAGAGAAGCAGAGGCTTTCAGGACACTGGAAGCCTGTAAATGTGAACTGTGGCATCAAGTGGCATCAAGTACAGGACCCATGCCAACTCAGACAAGAGCCCAGAGTAGAGCGAAGAAAATGGGTGGTGGATAAGCCCTAGTCTGGGAACTATTGTAGACTGATTACTACTGGCTGAGGGATAGTAGGCCTTACTTACCATCTCTAGATAGGCTGAGTAGACTCCAATGGATGAATTTGAACTGAAGGACATTTGGGTACAAATGCTTGACTGGATAGGACTTAACATGTATGGCAAAATACATAAGGTCCAGTGGAGGCCTGGGGGTCATGGGTGGGGGAAGGGGTCTAAATTTGATTAAGAATTAATCAATAAAATTAAAAATCAAAAGCTCAGTAAAATTTTATTTAAAAAAAACACTTAAAATTTCCACACTCTATTGAAATGCTTCAAATATTAAGGCTTGACGTCCCATAACTCTCACAAGCGGTAACTTTTAGAGAAAAACTATTGCACATATCAATTCTGTTTAACATGTTTTAGAAAGTGAAAATAAGAATAACTTTATGTAATTTTAATTGAATGAGTTTAGTGCTCTTGGATTTATAATTGGAACAATTTAGATTTAAATAAAACAACAAAATTTTGTTATTTTTCACTAGAAAAAAATTAAAAATATCATCTTTGATATGAATCAACAAATAAATATTGAATACCTATAAACACTAAATTGACTGGAGCAGAGAGGTTGGATTAAAACCAACATCCAGGGATTTGATAATCAAAGTAGGCATTTTATAAAATCACAGAGGCATGCCAACTTAAGTAACTGTAAAAATCAATAAGTAATGCAGACTAAATGAAGAATGTTAACAATAAGCACCAGAAGCATTTAAAGAAGAAAAATATTGTAGTAGAGTTGAAATGATTGCCAATCATCAAAGAGAAAGTCCTGTTTAACAACTGAGAGTAAGTTACCATTGACAAGCAGAAAAAAAGGAAAGGATGCAGTTGGCTGAACTATAAACCTGACAGACCTATGCATGGTCTGTTCATAGTTTTTCTGCCCTAGTTCTCTCTTTGCCTCCCAGTCTCCTTTCTGCCTCCCTCTCTCCTTCACTTCCTCCAATACACTCTTCTCCCCCTTTCCCTTCCCCTCTCCTTCCTTCCTCCCTCCTCCCTCCCTTCATTCTTCTGAACTCCCAAGTGGTACCCTAAATGCACAACCAAAGTTGCATATGTTTTAAATCTCACAAAAACACAGTGTTTATCTTGTAATAAACCCAAATTGATGGGGCAAAGTGATTTATTGTTAGGACAATAAATGGACTAGCCTTAACTGACTCACAAGGTTCATGTTACCATGCCCCAGAGGAAGGAATGGAAGGGTAGATCAGGACCAAATTGCAGAAGTTATTTCTTTTCCACTAATGTACTAAATCATTGAAAATTTATCCTATATGTAATACAAAACCACCAAACATTTTAAAAGAGTGAATATTTATTGAGCTCTACTGTGCATACCAGAAACAGGTAACTGTGTGTCTCATATACACTCACTAATAATCACAGGGCACAAATATAATTATTCCTATTTTAGGCTTTAAATTTTTATATAACACACACACACACTATGTGTGTGTGTGTGCGTGTGTGTGTGTGTGTGTGTGTGTGTATGTGTGTGTGTGTCCAAGTATGGGCTTGTGCATGTAGGTGCAGTACCCATAGAGGCCAAAAGAGGATGATAGATACCCTGGAGCTGTAGTTATATGTGGTTGTAAACAGCCCAATGTTGGTGCTGAGACGTGAACATAGGTCTTTTGCAAGAGCAGTATGCATTCTTAACCACTGAGCCATGTCTTGAGCCCCTAAATATCATTATTCTAAACGAAGGACCTGAGGCTCAGAAAAGAAGCTTCTCCAGAGTCATGAAGTAAGTGAATGTCAAAGCTGAGACCCAAGACATCTTTCTGACTCTAACTCTTCCTATTCATGCAATGGAAGAGTGAGAAGATGAATTTTTATAGTGATATAGTAAGGTGAGTGTGAAAAGAAAGAAGAGAGTAGTGGTGGGCTCCAGACTGATACAGAATAAGAAGATGAAAAAAATTAAGTGGTATGAAGATTTCCATCCTTCCCTTGCTGTGTATGAACTAATAAATAATAAAATGGGCTGGAGGGTTGGCTCAGCACTTGACAGAACATATTGCTTTTGCAGAAGACCCAAATTTGATTCCTAGTACCCATCTCCCTGGCTCACTACTTCCTGTAACCCAGATCCAAGGAATCTGAGGCCTCTGACCTCCATGGGCACCTTCACTCACATGTGCAGACCCACACACAGAGACACACACTTTAAAATAATGAAGATATATCTTTTTCAAAAAATATTTTATTATTATTTTTATTTTATGTGTATGAGTTTTATGGCTGCATGTAGGTAAGTGCACCTGTGTTGTGCAACATGCATGGAGAAAGAAGAGTTGTTGAATCCCCTGGAACTGGAGTTACGGACAGGTGTTAGCAGCCAAGTGGGTGCTGGGATTTGAACCTGGGTCTTCCACAAGAAGATTCTGTGCTCTTAACCTTTGAGCCATCTCTCCAGCTGCCAATAAAGATAAATCTTTAAAATAGGAAAAACATAGCTGTCCAAATAAAGAAGCATTTCATTGTTGTAGAAATCACTGGAAAGATGGCTCAGTGGGTAAGAACACTTGCTATTCTTCCAGAAGACCGAGGTTTGAATCCCAGCACCCACATGGTGGCAAACAACCATTTGTGACTCCAGTTCCAGGGGATCCGATGACCTCTTCTGGCCTATACAGGCATTGCAAAACGCTGGTGAACACACACATGTGCAGGCAATACATGCATATGAATAAAATAAAATAAAATAATTTTATAAAAGACTGGATTAAAGTCAGCCACGTGACTACAGTATACAACACAGAGGACTGGAAAGAAGCAGAAGAGGTGACGTTTATTTTGTTTCTTCTATCTA
>NW_008330314.1:677938-714138 GCF_000622305.1 Nannospalax galili
CAAGAGCTCAAGCCAGACAAAATCCCAGCACACAAGTCGGAAAGTGGGTGAATAGCTGAGGAACTATCGGCAACCAATGATTTCTGGGAAGGGAAGTGTCAGTCTCTTTTAAGGGCATGACTCTCGGTAGGTTAATCAGGCTCCAGTGGATGGATTCATACCAAAGGATATTTGGGGTCAGAAATTTGACTTGATAGGCCTTAATATTTATACATTAGAGTACATGAAATTAGGCTGGTATAGTATGTAGGAGTTCAGAGAGAGGATTTAAATGCAATAAAATATGTGAAATTTACCATTTTTTTTTTTGTCTTTTTGTTCTCCCTGTGGACCCAGGTGTCCAGGAAATTACTATGTAGACCAGGCTGGCCTTGAACTCACAGACATCTGCCTACCTCTGCCTCCCAAGTGCTGGAACTATAGGCGTGTGCCACCACGCCCGGCTGCTACACCATTTTTTACTGATTCAAGAAAATCTCCTGCATTTCTAGACTTCAAATACTGCTTCATAGCTGTCCTCCTTAAAGTAACTCTATGTGAAGTTAGCTTGTTCATTTCTATGCATATTACATATATATATATGTGTGTGTGTGTGTATGTGTATTCTTAGCACACATTATTAATATATATTAAATATTTGAATTTTTGAATGAAAAATTGAATGACAAATGAGATGAAAAGTATAAAGAAGGGAGCAAAGAAAGAAAAAAAGTAATAAAACAACGAATTGTTCATTTCCACAATCAGTTGGACTTTCTAAATTGATGAAATTTCATCTTGTACATTCAAAGTGATAAACAAGATACACTATTTGCTCATAGTCTTCTTGAACTTGGTAACTTGATAACTAAGCAATGTGGAGAAAATACATGTTTACATGCAGTATAAGAGAATTTTATACACTGTCTGTGAATTTCCCAAGCTTAAGTGGCACATCTACAATGCAACCTCTACACTTAAGGCTCACAGAACATAGTGGAACAAGGGGTAGAGAGAATACTTATGCATCTGTCAATTCTAATCAATGACGCTCCCTCATGCAACAGAGAGCCATGAACACAAAAGGATGTGAATAGACAAAGCATAGGGAATAAAAGTCTGTAGAGTGTGGGTCCTTAGACAAGGTCTCTATATTAAACCTCGCCTTCCCAGGACTCAGAGACCATTACAGAAGAGGGGGTGGAAAGATTGTAAGAGTCAGGGAGGAGGTGCATGACCATATGAAAATAGAGTCCTACAGACTCCTGGGACCTTGCTTATATGAACCTACAGCAATAGTGTCAGCATGTAGAAGATCAATGTAAACTCAAACAGACAAAAACCTATTGCAGAACTGTGGAAAGGGGCAGCAGGCCCTAATCTTAGCTGCAGAACTATTGGCAGCTGATTACTACTGGAAGAGGAAGAGCTGATCTCCTTAAAGGAAGGGACTCTAAATAGGCTGACCGGACCTCAGTGGACGTACTTGCACTGAGGGATGTCTGAGGATACTAACTTGACTCCACGGGCCTTAACACAAATAACAGAATGCATGAATTACAATGGCAGGGTGGTATGGGAGGTTGCCAGTGGGAAAGAGGGTATAGAGATGATTAAGATGTGCTATATGAAATATACAAAAATTCAATTAAAAATTTATAAAGAAAATAATTCCATACAAAACCAGACCTGAGGATTTTGTGGCAAAGTTGGAAATTGATTTTTTAAAAAAAGAACAATTTTCAATAAAATAATTTTTCATGAAAACTTAGGTCACTCTAAAACATTTTCTTAGAAATCCTATCATGTATTACTTATCTTCATCATGTTCAATGGGAGCATCAAGTTCAAATCACCCTATTTATCTTTTGACAATGACTTCATGCACATAATTCTTGGATATTCTAAAAGAGGTCATAAAGTACATTTTCTGGAATGATGTCGTTATTTCTTACATGAAAAGATAGTACTTCTTTGAAGATAAGTCATACTGTTGCCTTTTAAGTGCTTGAGTCTCCTTGGCCTGTTTGTACTTTGATGACCTGCTGCACCATCAGCTAAACACATGGTTTGCCATTGTCTGTTATGTAGTTGACTATGACACATGGGCAATCCAAACCTCTAACATCAATTCTATTTCTAGAGAAGACAGAATGTGTATAATAAGGAGAACTCTGCAGTGGGAAACTGTAGAGGACAATTTTTTCAAACTGTTATTCCATTTGTGACAAAATCAACTATGTTAGGATTATATATACCACACTGTCATTTGAGATGTGAGGAAAGCTCTGGAAAAGAGAAATGTCTTTAAGCAAGTAGAAATTAATATGTGTGTGTAGATGTCATTTTATGATCATATTTTAGTTTCAAGCATTAGTTTCATCTCTGTTATGCTGTTTAAGTAATGAATCTTTTAAATATTATGTTAAAAATCATTTTTTAGTAAGGCGTGGTGGCACAAGCCTTTAATTGTCACACTCCAGAGGTAGAGCCAGGTGGATCTCTGTGAGTTCAAGTCCAGGCTGGTCTACAAAGTGAGTTCCAGGACAGCTGGGGCTACAGGAAGACGATGTCTCAAAAAGACAAAAAAAAAAAAATCTTTTTTAATATTGCTGAATTCTGTTGAGGTGATTCCACAGAGTTGTGATTCAGTGACAAGTGAAAATCTGAGAAGGACCCTGGGGGTAAGGATGAGTTGAGGTGGGGGCGGGGGAAGGAGAGGGAAGGAAAAGAGAGAGAGTGGGAGCAAGGGAAAAGGAGATTCACTCCGTTTCTAAATGCGCAGTCATTTTTCAGTGATGCTTTTAAATTATTTGTATCAGTGTGCTCATGTTTTAGCTTGCTGATTTTGCTAATTTTTGTAACCTTGACTATATTTCTTTGCATGAGCTTCCTCATTGATTTTGGAAATGGGTTTGAGTTTGGTTTTTTCCTGCTTTTGTTTTTGACTTGGTTCCCTTGGTTTGATTTAGTTTTGAGTTGGCGCTTTGTTTTTTCTTATCTTAGTTCTTGTTTTTGACCCACTCCCTTCTTAATCCCACAATTTTCATGAAACCATAGTTTGGGTAGCTTGAATTACAGCTTTCGTCATGACTTCTGTGCCCTGCCACCATCACTGCCACCCCTACCCCCGTGTCTCCCAACACTTGCTCCAGATTGAAGCACTGACTCTGGTTCTCTACCTCTGCTCCAGTCCAAAGTTGTTTCTATGTAGTAACGTTTTCCAATTTGAATGAATGTTCCTTTCCAGTTTGATAAGATGTTAGCTTGCTATTAAACCACCCTGTGCTATGCATGCTGGATTTTTCTGTTTGTTTGCGTTGGTTTTGTTGCTGTTGTTGTTGTTGTTGTTACTTTTCACTGTTAAATCTTTGGAACAGAGACATGCTTCAAATGAACATTCAGCTTTGCCAAAACACTGGGACAGAATGTTCCCAGGATATTTAAATTGTCAAAGGCCCTATATATTGAATCATAGTCTGTAAATAGTTTAAATAGTCTTAAATACCCTCTAATGTGTTAACAGTTTTCAGATTCTAATATGCCCAAAGGGTCACTACAGAATTTTGTTACCAAACTGAGTTCCAAATACCTTCAGAGATTTGGAGTCAGTACATTTAGGGGTATAGAGCAGATTGAGAAGTTCCTGTTTTAATAATGTATCTAAATGATTTTTATTTGACTTGCGCCAACAATGGATACTTAATAGATTCTTAGAAAACAATAGCTATATTACATTAATGCAAGCATGAAAAGTATTGGTCATGTTGGCAGAGAAATCTGTTTTTGTGCATTGTTGAGTATCCATGTATCTTTCTAAAGCTTAGATTATCTTGCCATAAAAGCAAGAATGAGAGAGCAGCCACTACCCAGTGCAGAGCCAAGGTGGCCACAGGGAACAAAGCCAGCACTTTCAGCTGATTTCTCTGTTAGATGGCTACCAGAACATCTCAAATCAGAAATGCAACACAAATGGAAAAAACTTACAGGGACTTAATGCCATATTTCCCGTTAATCAAGCATCTGAATATGACTTTTTAGTGAAAGTGTTTTCCCATATTCCAGAAATCCCCATGGCTACTAGGAACAGCTGAAAGGAATATGTCACTCAAAAATATTCTGAGAAATAATCACCTATGGGAATTCATTTTAAAAAGTGGATGGATTAAGGTGTTAAATTTATACTGAAAGGAACGTGGCTAATAACTTGCTTAATGGTGGTGTTATGAAACAATGAAGAAACAGATAACTGGCAGCTGATAAATTCTTCACTATGTTGATATGGAAGTTCTTAGCCACCACAAAAGGATAGAAAATCTCTCTTTATCCAGCTTCGTGTCACTCCATGTTTTTAATTATAAAATAATTAGTGTCTCAGGATCTTCTCATTTTGAGTGGCCAAATAGAGCTGATCCTACACTATGAAACAGTACCAAGGAGTAGAATTTATTCTCAAGACTTGAAAGTTGGGTGACTCTGTGTGTTTCTTTTGTGTTTGTGCGTATATGTGTCCTTTGTCAAAAATGTGCCAAAGAGCTCTGAAATTGGCTTTGAACTTATGGTGATTCTCTTACTTCTGCCTCCCAAGTGCTGAGATTACAGTCTTTGTGAAACATTACAATCTAAACACTACATTTCAGGAATGTGTGTTCAAAATAGTGAGACAAAAGATCACAAATTTTTATAAAATCAGCACAGTGCTTCAGATGGAAACTTACCTGAAATATTAAGAAATGTACATAATCTTTTACCAACAAAGTACTACATATAAGCCAGTATTACTTTTTTTGAAAAAAAAACAGCAAAATATATCAGACATATGTGATATTTTTTATAAATGTGGTATACAGATATCTGCTGATTAATCAAGAAAGTAAAAGGAAAATTAGGAAATATAGCATATCTCTTGAGAAACTGGCTTGAAAATCCAGTATCACTATGTAAACATTACCAATTAAAATACTGATCTTTATTTCTCTGCTGTCTTTCCCCTGTATAACCCCTCCCACTCCCTCCCCAGTTAAAGTATCCCCGATTTTCCCCATTTCCCTCTTGATAACGCCTAAATAATGCTTAGGTTGTGTGGCCACAAAGAGAAACTATATTAGTTCAAAAGCCTACTGAAAAATACACATTAAATATATTTGGGTGCATGTGTATAGCTGATGGCTATATAACAAAAAACACAGAGCCAAGCAGGGAAACCTCCCTTCCAGTTGTTGGTCAGAGTAGTCCAAGAAACTCCCAAAATAACTCTGGCCACAGCTACAGCCCTTGATTGCCTCCCAGAGCTTAAAGGTAAGACCCTGTTCTGAAGACAGAACATACTTCAGACACAGGACCTGGAGAAATGGAGCTGGAATTGATCTGGAAGTCTTCTCCCTGAATACTAGCTCCAATAATATCAGAAGATACTATGCAAACTCCTAAAGGAGAAAACCAATCAGTGATTTCATCAAGTTTTAAAGTCTATGAACTACAACAATGACCAGCCCAGTGAATAATCTCTACTGGTACAGCAGCAACACTTTTATTTTGGGGTTATCAACAGCTGTCTGATTGGACTTAAGGCTTCCTCAGTGGGAGGGAATTCACTTGTGTTACTGTAAACAGTCAAGTACACATGACTGCAGAGGTCATAGATCCTAGAGCAAAACCTACTTTGTCATATCTCTAGGCCAATGAATGTAATTTCTTACTCTATTCTATATGTGTCTTTATTTTATTTATTTATTTATTTATTTATTTATTTATTTATTTATTTATTTATGCCTTTTTGAGACAGGGTCTCTGTGTAGCCCCAGCTTTCCTGGAACTCACTTTGTAGACCTGGCTGGCCTTGAACTCCACTTGCCTCTGCCTCTGGAGTGCTGGGATTAAAGGCGTGTGCCACCACGCCCGGCTTGTATCTTTATTTTTGTAGACAAGTGTACCTCTGACCACTTATCAAAGAATATTTTTTTTTGAAACATATGGAGACTATT
Source organism: Nannospalax galili (assembly GCF_000622305.1). NCBI lineage: Eukaryota > Metazoa > Chordata > Mammalia > Rodentia > Spalacidae > Nannospalax > Nannospalax galili. Next base: position 683,902 of record NW_008330314.1, read on the forward strand.
ACAAAATTTCACAACTGGTCAAACTCAGGGAATACATGTCTGTGAGGTGCCCAGCCCTCATAATGACACATCTATAAAGCAACCTCTATGTCCAAGGCTCAGGGAACATAGAGGAACAGGGAATCAAAGAAGATTAATGCATCTCCCTACTCTGAGTAGATGAAGCTTCTTGTGTAACAGATGGTAATAAACCCAGAAAGCCACAACTGGCCAAAACACAGGGAACAAGAGACTACCGAGTATTTGTCCCTAAATAGGACATCTGTATCAAACCTCTGCCACAAAAGCTCAGGGACCATTGAGGAAGAGGGGCAGGGTGTGAAATGCTGTAAGAGTCGGAGGGACAGTTGACCACAAGGAAACAGAGTTTTCCATACAGCAACAGAACAGCATGCATAAGACCCATGCAAGCTCAAATCAGACAAAATCTAAACACAGAAGTTGGAATGTGGCAAGAAGCCCCAACCTTAGCTGAGAAACTATTGGCAACTGATAACTACTAGAAGAGGGAGAGTTGGTTTTCTCTAAGGATGTGACACTAGATTGGGTAACTATGCTCCAGCAGATGGATGCACACAGAAGGACATTTGGGGACACAAACTTGATTCAATAGGCTTTAACATATATGACAGAGTACATGAAATCCACTGGGGGAGCTGTAGGAGAGGTGCAAATAGGGGAAGGGATCAAAATATGATAAAAATATATTGTAGGAAATTTGCAAAAATTCAATAAAAATATTTTAAAATACTGATTTTTATGGATGCAATGCTTTAATGACTTCATATGGAACCCATAGAATTCAGCACTAAGGTGTGGAATTTACGAATAGGCCTCAGAACAACTATGTTCAGGCTATCTTAGCATGGAAAAATACGGCAAAATGAAGTAAATAATATCTCTAACACAAAGTCTGCCATCTAACTGTCATGGAGATACCCAGGGGTAGAGTAGTAATTTAAACTGAAAATGAGAAGAAGCAATTGCTTATAATTTATTGTAAGCAATACCCTGTTATAGGTATCAGATATCAAACTACAATTAATCAGTTCTCCAAAGGCCAATATTTATGAAGTGTATGGCAGTAAATAGAAGATTTGCTTCTTGATTTGAGTAGGGATCATGTCTTCAGGAGACTCGCCTCTGTCAGGTTTTACCTTATTGAGGGAGCATCCATGATTGACAGGCCTTTCATGCTAAGCAGCTGTGTATTCCAAGGCTTGATCAATAATTGGCCAGGTCTTCATCAGAGCTCAAATTTTCTTCTGCCTAATCCTCTTCAATCTCTGTGTGTATGTATGTGTACATACACACATGTGCAGTATGTTGTGTGTGTGTGGTGCATACATGTTGTGTTTATGGAACATGCATCCATACACTACCATGGAGAGGCCAGTAGCAGCCATTGGGTGTCTTCTTCCATCACTCTCCCTGAAGCAGAAGCTCACAATTTTGACTAGATGGCTGGCCAGCAAGATTCCAGTATTGGCCTGACTCCCATTGCTGGGGCTATAAGGATGCATGGCCATGTCTCACTTTTTGCATGGGTACTATGGAACTCAGTTTCTCATGCTTTCACAGGAAGTGCTTTTACCCAATGAACTATCACTCACCCCCTCTTCTAAAATTTAAGTCCCAATAAATATTATCTTGCATTCCAAACTTGCTTACAAATTGAAATCCAGATCAACCTATGGCTTGAAAATTCTGGCAATTATAGTAGACTATTAAAATCCTGGAAAGAAAGGGGTGATGGCTTCAATGTGTTCCCCATATTGAAGAATTAATCCCCAGTGATACTCCTATAAATTCCAAGATGAAATATTGAGAAAAATGCTTTATGAATGAATAGAGTTAGCCACTACTTCTCTCTCTCCATATCTCTTTCTTTTTCTCCTCCCCTTCTCCTTGCTTTCTAATATGACAAAGCAAAAATAGCCTCACATAACACAAGTACTTTGATATTAAACTTCCCATCTTCCAAAACTGTGAGAATTGTAATTTTTTTATAATTTATCCAGTTCACTACATTCTGTTACAGCACAAGATATACTTCAAATTCTGACCCCATTGACAAATTTCCTCCAGCAAGGCTCCATCTCCCACAACCCATAATCTTCCCAAACAGTGCCACCAGCTTGGGACAAAGTGTTCAAATGTAGGAGCCTGCAGGGAACATTTTACAAACCACAATACAAGTGTTACAGAGGATGTGCAGAAAAGGGAACCTTGCACACTGTTCGTGACAATGCAAATTAGGGTAGCAATTATCAAAAATAGTGTGAAGGCTCATCAAACAGTTAAAAAGAGAACCATCACACCATTTAGCAGTCTCACTGCCAGATGTGTGTCCAAAGAAAATGATGAAAGCATATTGACAGATGTCTGCACTCCCCTGTTCTTCCCAACATGATTCAAAATATGAAATAAAAAATGAAATCAACCCAAATATCTAATAGCAATTCGATGAACGAAAAAATAAAAACAGGGTAAATATACACAAGTTAATACTATCCAGCTTTCTAAAGCAAGAAATCTGGTCATTTTTGGCAACAGGGAAAATTCTAGGGTATCCTTATTAAGTGAAATGAGCCAAACACAGAAGACAAAGGCAACATTAACTTCTAAGTGAGATATAAAGAAGAAGAAGCCACAGTGGTGCTTGCCAGGACCTGACAGAGACTTGGTTGGGGGAGATGCTAGAAACAGGATGGAGAGAAAGAATTTGTTCAAAAGCTCAGTTATACAACTTGGTGACTACATTTGATATGAATGTTCTTCAGAATGTTGAGAATAGGTTTTAAGTGTTCTCAGTAAATAAATATGTGAAGTAATAAATTAATTTTCTTGGTTTGTGTATTTTAAAATAATATGCTGCATGTAATATGCATGCAGATTTTAATTTGCCTATTACAAATAGGTTTAAAAACCATTTATTCATGTATTTTTATGAGTTTTTGCCTGCATGTATGTATACATCTAATGCTCATGGAGGCCAGAAGAGGAAGTTGTATTGCCTGGAGCCGGAGTTATGGATGGTTGTTAGCTGCTATGTGATGGCTGGGAACTGAACCCAGCTCCTCTGCAAAAGCAGCCAGTGCTCCTAACCACTGTACCATCTCTTCAGTCCCACAAATAATCTTTAAAAAAAAAAGGAAGCAATTATAGCTGGAGTGAACAAATATGAAAGAGAGAACATCTGAGGCTGTTAATGACCTGGTATTTTTCTCCGGGCTATACACAGTGGCCAGGCACATCAACCAAAAGCTGTCCCTGAGGTGGAGGTGAATGAGAATTACTACTTTGGTGATGAGAAATCGTTTCAAATAGCTGAGGTAGAGGATCATCAAGTCGTTGCATTGCTTTTGTTGTTGTTGCATTGATTTTTTTTTCACATCTGCTTCCTAGCATAAACATTTGCCTTCTTGGCTGGTGTTAAAATTCCTGACCAAGTGATTTGTATCAATTGATGGCTTTCCGCAGTCACTGAGGAATTAATCTTCAAGGTGGATTGCAAGTCTCCATTGAACACCTCTTGTTCCAGAGCTTCCCTACCAGGATTTGGCAGAAATTTTATAACATCTTATCGTATAAATTATTTAAAAGTTAGTAAAACATTTATTTTATTAACATTTGTCCTCAGGTGACAGTGTAAACAAAAAGGACTTAGATTTCTACTTGCATAGTATAGGAGAATTAATTCATGTCAGAGTATACTGCAGTATCAATAGCACAAAGATAAATCATCACATCAGAAGTCAAGGTTGGGATGTCACACTGGGTTCAGTGAGAAAATGATAATGATCTTACATAGGGCATAATAAAATACAAAAGGCAAAACCAGGACTCTAAAATAGTTCACCAAAGCAACTAGCGGTCTGCATTATCTTTGCCCCCTCACCCCCACTTTTTACTCCCATAGTCACCACTGTGAGATATAAACATGGAAATGGTGAGACAGGGAAAATATCATACTACATACTCACAGGTCAAAGTAGCCAGTATTAATATATAATAGAGATGATTTTCCTGAACATCTACTAAGTATTATCCACTTGGGCTAGAAAAGCACATGGACTAGGGTAACTGCTGCTATTTGCTTTATTTCACTGAGCTTGTGGAGGTTCAATAACATTTCCAAGCACATACCTGATTTCAGATGGAAAGTCTAACTGATAACTGTATCCTGGAACTCATGTTGTAAAGCATTATGCATCACTGTCCCATTTAGAGGACAAGGTTGGACATGGTAATGATCTAAATTGATCATTTTAAATCACTTTTTACATTGCATATATATTAGGTACACTTTTAAAATATATGACCATTAATACATTTTTATAAAAAACTGTTCTCTGCTTAACCCTATTCCAAGTAGGATGAAGATCCTCATTGAAAAATATGACAGGTGTATATAACATATGCAATATATTATAAGTAATAGAAGATAATATTACAGCTTCAGGATCATAATAAAATTATTAGTTAAAAATAATTGGTACTACTATACCAAGAAATAAACACACACCATTTAGTTTACGATTGCTATTAGCATATGAAACAAATTAAATTGTTTAGAATAGGCTTCCACTATAAGTTTCCAATACCAAAGTGAATATGACTCTACTGCATTCACAGTTAAGGGGCTTCTCTAGGAGTCCTTCCTTGATACCCCCTTTCGTTGGGGTACACTGTGATCCCCTGCTCTATATCTTACTAGCTTCTAGTACTGTTTTGTCAAACACCTACCTCCCACTCTGTTCCTTCTCTATAGAGAGTTGTAATCATGCATCTCCAAAATAAATGGTAGAAACATTTTCTAGTCATAAAGTCACACAGAAAAAACATAGGTGACCTTGTGGCTGGAGAGATGGTTCATCAATTAAAAACAAATACTGTTCTTGCATAAGACCCAAGTTCAGTTCCCAGCACCCACATCAGGTGACTCACAAATGCCTGTAACTTCAGCTCCAGGGGATCAACACACTGACACACTCACACACATTATTTAAAATAATAAAATCTTAAAGAATTCATTGTAATAAAGTTTCAGGGAAACAAGTTTCACATTTAAACAATGGAAACCTTATTTCAGGTTCATAGGACTCATGTGACCCATTCCAGCCTATACATGCCCAGTGTAATCCAAGTGAATCCAAACCAGTCACCCTGTGTGTGCCCACATTTGTATTAGGGATGGGAGTAAAGATGTAGAGATGTGTTGCCTAGTCCTCTTTCACTCATTCCCTTTACTTTTATTTTAACTTCTGTTATCCCATCAATGACTCCTGTAACCAGAGATAAACCTCTCCTCTTTTTCATTCCCTCCTGATGCTCAGTCTTTTAAAATCTGTGGTCAGGTTTTCATTCTCATCCTCCACTCTGATGCCCTCGTATATAACATACATGACATATCCTTGTATTTTTACCTCACAGACAGCTAACAATTGTCATGTGCCTTACTGTGTTCCATTGCTACCCAACCTCAGGGCTTCCAGATCCCAATGGGCAGTTCTCTGACTGGAGTACTTAAGACCAGAGTAGATAAGACGCCTGTCACAGGTGACTAGTGATAAAGTGCATGCCTCATTGTCATGCTCAGAGTCACGCAGAAGGCAGGTTTCCAAGGCTCTGTCTAAATTGTGAGTACTCTAAATACGGTCTACAGCCTATCCTCTAAGTATATTCCCCACCAAGCAGAAACATTTGCTGTGTGACTCCTGCTCAAAGGCAAAGGAACTTCTTCTAGGGATATAAAGCCTTTGGGAGATTAACCGTATAAACCTTTTATAATAATTTGTGTGTCATGGTGATGGTGGTAAAAATGTGAGATTCACACTTAGCCACAAACTGGTAAGCTTTATACACAAATTGCTTCCAGTAAAACTATTAAAAATGTTTACAATTTATGACTTAGAGTCATATATTAACAGATTTTATATTATGAAAAATACCATAGATTTTTAAAAATTATTTTTATGTATGTATATATGTCTACATGTGTGAGTGAATGCCACATGTATCCAGGTATCAGGAAAGGTCAAAAGAAAATGTTGAATCCCCTGCAGCTGAAGTTACAGCCAGTCATGAGTCACACAACATGACTCCTGGGAGAAAACTCTAGTCTTCTGCAAGAGCAGCACCTAACTACAAAACTATCTCTTCAGCCCTTGAAAAATAGTTTAATCATTTTCTATAGATTTACTGATTTGTAAAATGGAGAAGAAAAAAGAAAAAGTTAGACTGTGAGGTAATTGGTGTTCTTTTTAATGCTGAAATTTCATGATGATAAAAGACCTTGTGAATGGTGCTTAAACACTAGTTGGAAATCCAGAGAGCTTAATGCATTTGGCCTATTCACTTGTCTTCAATTGTTTTGCATTTTGAGTTGTTGAGATGACGTACTATGTAATACCTTTCTGTATTGTGTAATAGCTGACTTTATTATAAATCACCTTATGGTTTCTGGAGAACATTTGCCCATATTGTGAAGTCATCATGCAATCTGACACAGTAGACACCTTATGTTTAGAAGAAATTTAGAACTAAAGCCTTATTGCAGGTCATAACTAATATATTTTGGCAAAGAAATGTTTAAATATTTAATCTTATTTTATTAAAATCGTATATTTACAGTAAGCCAGCAAGGTGCTGAGGTTACACTTGTTTTATAACAAAAAGTCATTATACTACCACATTCTCCCCAAACTAGACATATAAAAGTTCTCCATTAGAGAGCTGTGTTCACAAGATATAAACATCTTAATCGTTGATTTCTACTAAAAATGTATAAATAAGGAAGATTTTTTTCTTATTAGAGCAATAGTGTCTTGTCACAATCAAATACTGATGTCATACATGCACATGCACGTATATGGGAGCGTGTGCAAGCTAACACCATGCATTGAAAATAGAATCTTTCCACAGACAAAAATTTAGTGATAGAGAGGCAGGATGGACAGGGAGAATTTGGGCAAAATATGGAGGGAGAGGGACCCTCCCTGTGGCATCCAACTAAAGCCTCTTACCAGCCAAGAAACCAGACTTCCAGCACAATTGGCAATTGCCTTTCTTCCTTTCCAGGTGTAAATTTATAATTTTCTAGATAAATTTCACCGGAATCTCATTTTCACAGAAAGACGTACACCAAACCCTTTGGGCATGTAGAGGCTGTAGGTTTTGTCTTACCTCATTTGGACTCAGTCCAAGCACCTCTAGACCCAGCCTATGAAAGAGAAAGGGAAAAATGGTTTCTTAGCAACCTTTTGAGATGTAGTTTATGAGCCACCAAAATGGTATACATAGTTAACACTAAGATAGTTCATTGCAATGTTGTCTTGGGGAGTCCAAACACACACTTGTGTGTCTCGCTTTCTCCAATTTTCCCTTCGAAAACTTGTACACAGGTCAATACTCTTTAGTATGCCTACTTTCTTTCTGAGTTCTTTCTCCTGCCCTTGTGCTTAAACCTATACTAAAATAAGTTTAAACAAATCTTCAGTTAGGCTTCATCATACTGAGTAATTCTAAAATTCTTTTCAGCACAAATTCATGAATCTTGTCTTGGCCTAAGTCAAGGTCCCTCAAAGACTAGGGAATTCCTCAGGCCACTGAAGGTGACAGCATGGAGCTGTATCTGTTCCCTCACCACTGACAATAATGTAACAAAGACGGCTACGTTTCTATAAAAATCATAAATATACTGATACAAAGATGCTTCTGGAAAGAATTTCACCATTCTATTAATTATAAGAGGTAATGACAGAACATTTAGAGACAGGTTTCCAAAGTATACATTTTAAACTCGGTGAGTTTGAAACAGTGTACAAAATTTTGAAAAATTATTAAAGATGGCTTTCTATGGATAGCTCACATATTGTTTTGTATTCTAATGGTGATAGAATAAAATGGGTGAATTTGAGGCATTATTTTTTAAATTAAAAAAGTCGTCTGTTCAAGAATCTCTGAGAGCTGAGCATGGTGGCACTTACCTAGAATCCCAATTCCCTAGAAAGCTGAGGCATGAGGACCAGGAGTTGAGTTCAAGACTACCTTGTATAAATTAGTGAGACTCTATCTCAATAAAAAGTGGAAGGCTGAAGATGTAGCTCAATGGTAAAGCATTTGACTAGTATATACAATGCTATTAGTTCAGTCACCATTAAAAATGGATAAAAATACTTAAATGAATGAAAACATAAATAAATTAATTGGAGACAGTTGACCAGTTGGTTTATGGTGATATTCCTTCTTTCTCTCCATTTCTAATATGAAAAATTAGTTTTTTTCAAAATTTTCCGAGTTCAAGAGAACAGAAGAGTGCATACAATTGAGAATTTCTAAGGCATTTTAGAAATGTATATTATATCATCATTTCAATCCTCTCTTCTATCTTTAGTCATACTGAAATATTGTTCTACTGCTGTTATGTATGCAAACCATAGTCTCTGTTCTCTGAGATAGCTTATTTTCTAAGGAAAGTGGATTCAAGTATATAGAAAAAGAAAACATTGTTTGAAAATTCCATTAGTCATAAAATCACAACTTTCTTATCTAAAAGGATTCAATGTCTAGCTAACATAGTTTCAATATTCAGTTCTTATTTTAACATTTAGCTAAACTATTTTTATTTTATAACTGATGTGCTAAGGCTCAATGAAGTTAAAATATTTGACTAGAATAGAGGTAGACCAGGACTGATATTACCAAATATGTAATTACGAGGCCAGTATTTTAAAAAACAATTCTGAAACAGTCTGTAATATGAAAGTACAAGCAATAATTTATAAAGCAAATATTTGGAGCAGAAAATCATGTGAAAGATGTGAATAAGGACAAGGGGGAAGTAAATATTAATAAATTCAAACATGATTATCTGCAAGGGAGGAAGAAGAGCTAAAATATGACAGTGAACAACAACAAAAAAAGAAATAATTGGAGAAGGAAGGAATCATTTTAAGTGAATGCTGTTTATACATCATTGTTCTTTCTCATTTAATAGGTCCAGAAATGACTTGAATGGTGATGTTTTTCACATCAAGGCTTTTTCACATATACTTTTATACTCAGACTCTACAAGGACCTGATTAGGGTCATTTCACAACAGAAATAAACTGGGAGGAATAAATACTGAGAACAACTATCAGGGAGAATCTCAGAGTGTGAGGAAAGTGATGTTCACAGACATTTGATTAATCCAATGATGCAGATGTAGGTAAACAATTACTATGAATAGAAGCAAAGATGTTTCATGACAGAAATTACAGTTACTCATATGATTAGCAAGCATTGCTTTTGGTCCCTGAATGAGTTAAATCATTGACAAATGTTCAAATGAACAAATTTATTTCCCTTTGATGTTCATTGTTCTTTATACTGAAGGTGAATTTTTGTAGAACTAAGAAGCTGTACACGAGTATCACATTTTCTAGTTTGAATCCGTTGCCAATTCTTAAGTGATTGATAAAAAGTGTTAAATAAGGCAAATACGCTGTGTAATGAGGCCTGCCAAGGAGGCAGAATTCTATACATCATGATAGTAAAATTAAATGCAGCATTTTAAAAAATCCTCGACATAAATAAAGAAGTTATTTCTCTGGACCAACGCTTTTTCCATAAACTCAATGCTCTGTATAAGTCACTGTCATAGGATATATTTTATTTTGAGGCAACCAGTCATTTCCCCCATAAATAAATTTCAAATCAAGTACAATTTATTTAACAATTATGTCTTCTAAGGTCTATAATAAGCTGAAGATGCTAGTTAGAGGGGCTGACTATAATTCCTGCAATTTATGAACAACTTTGAGGATGAACTGGTATCTTTCCAATATGTACAAATGTCCACTTTGAAGGTTAATTGTGACAGTTTGTCTTCGTATTAATATTTGGGGGACAATTGGAATTCAAGATTCTACCTTGGTTTGTCTCTTTGGAAATTGTGGGGAGGAAAAAAATGAATAAGGAGCTTTTAGAGTCAAGAAGTCACTGAGCAATTACAATACAGAGAAAACAGTTGTGCATGTTAATAATCATGTAAATATTTTAAGGGTGTATCTTCTTATGCATGATGATTCCATAGTATGCCCCGCACTTCATTTGGAAACAAAAAGGGTTGCAAGCAATTTACCACCATTAAAATATAAAATATGCAATTTTATCTGGCTGTGCCTTCCTAATTTTTTTCTTCTTTTTCCCCTTGAAAATGCCTTTTTCACAAAGTAAAGAAAAGATGGTGGTATTTTAAACAAAACTGTTAAATCTTAGTGCCTTGGTTAATGTAATGCTTTTATTAAATGAAGGAGACAGAATTTAAACTAATTTTTTCTAATTCCTCGCTTAGAATGCTTTAAATCAGGCTTTGCTGCTGAAAGTCTGTGTAAACTTAGTTGGTTTTGTGCTATGAATTGAAGGCTGCCCAATATTAAAAATAGTAAGTTAAAAGATACTCTTAAATGACCTTTCTATCTCCAGTCATTGTCCATATGCAGTGCTTGGAGAATTTGCAAAATCACAGTTTAGGAAAATTGGAAGTGTGGGTAAATATGCTTTCTGCTTTTATGGAGTGTTTAAAACTATATTACTTCAGTTTATTTCTTATTGTAAAAGTGCTAAAAATTAATTGCACCTTTTCAGGAGGTTAATCTTATGAAAATAAATAGAATAATCAATATCTCCCATCCTACTGCTATGAAATTATCACATACTACTTGTTGTAGACCACAGTAGCATCACTGTGGTCTGGTGTTCTCCCCAATGTATCCTTCTCTGCATGAGTCCTGTACCTTGGACCATGATTTTCGGTGCACAGAAGTCAAACACTCATGTTTACAGGCTCCCCTCCTTTTCTCTCCTTTGCTCCCTCCCTTACTCTCCCTAGAATCATTCTTTTTCGTGTATCTACATAATTTTTAAATCAGTAAATATATTTTCTAGTTCAAAGTGGCATAATTTTAAAAATGTTCAGATGGTCTATTTATCAATATTTTATTTTTATGCTCTTCCTTTAAAAAGAAGCCTTCCATTTAAAAGCTGAAAAAATATGACTTTTTTTCAGTTCACTTACAACTATCCAAATACAAAAAAATGTTTAATGAAAGCATGAAAAAGAATAATAAGGGATAACAATAATATTGATTTAATTCCTATTAAATGCAAATATTTTACTGAGCTGTTTTTCTCCCTGGATCTGTTATCTCTTTTAATTTGTGGAAAGATTTTTGAGGAAGGCTCATTCTAAATAATAGCACATTCAAATCAGAAATATGATTTGCATCACATGATATTTTTAAAACAGTACACAGCTAAGAACAAATCCATATACACACCTATATATTTTCAGCTTTACAATTTGGTACTACCTCTTCTGCCTTATTAAGTTGGATATATGATATAATAGCAGGAAAAATTAATTATAAGGGTGAGAACAATCTACAAGGTATTTCTTGATTTTTATTTTCTTAAAAATTCTTTTTCTATAACTATTGCCATCAATACGGAGATCTGAAAGCCTGGAACAGCAGTATTTTAGAAGAAAGAGCAGTGTGACAGAGGATGCTGGAGAGAGTGCTCAGCAGCTGTTTGGATGAGGATCTTCAATTACTAAAAGCAAAGAGGACTGAAAGAGTATCCTGGTGTTGACCATGAGGTCAGAAGTAGACACAAGAGAGCTGAGAAAGAGCAGGGGGAAGAGCTTGAAGAATTTATGTTGTAGAAAGTGTGCATTTAATGAATAGCATCTTTTTTTTTCAAAAAAGAAGGCAATCTATGCTTAAATAATACAAGAAACAGAATACTTGCCTTTACTGTCATCTCTTCTGATATTGCCCAAATCTCAGCTAATTTCATCCCTTCAAAGATTTAACCAGAGAAAGTTTTGCTGTTGCTTGTCTTTGTTTTCTTGATTTCATCCTGCTTTCACACTAACAGAGGGTCCAGAGGCATCCCTTTCTCATAGTTCTGTGGAAAAAGTAGGGCAATTGTTCTTAAATGGGCTGGGGGTGGTTCTTGTTTACTTCTTAGGGGCACTTATCAGTGAACAGGTTTGAGCTCCGATAGCTTAGGGGATAGAGGTGTCTGCTACTGAATTCCAACAATGGAAAAAATAGCTTCATATTTTTCCTGCAAGAAAGAATTGTGTGCTTGCCTTTAGACAAAGATAAAGACATGTCTCATAGCTCTCAGGTTTGGTGTTTTCCAAGGAACAGGAGATGATAGTTGGTAGGTGAGGAAGTTTGTTTGGTAGGTAAGAATATGCCTCTGTAGAGATGGTCCCTATTTAAAATGGCAGATTAACCAGTTGGTGAGACCACTTAACAACTGCACTGAGCCAGAGATGACTGTTAGAATCACATCTTGCCTCATGTCCTTTTAAAACACTCTTTCTTTTGAATCCCAGCACCCACATGGCAGCTAACAACTGCCGGTAACTCCAGTCGCAGGGGTATCTGACCGCCTCTTCTGACCTCCGTGGGCATGGCACAACAAGGGTGCACTTACCTACGTGCAGGCAATATACACATACACATAAAATAAAAATAATAAAAAATAAAATAAAATAAACTTGCTGGGCGTGGTGTTGCACGCCTTTAGTCCTAGCACTCGGGAGGCAAAGGCAAGCAGATCACTGTGAGTTCAAGTCCAGCCTGGTCTACATAGTGGGTTCAGGTCAGCTGGGACTACAGGGAGACCCTGTCTCAAAAAATAAGATTAAATAATAAATAAATAAATAAATAAATAAATAAATAAATAAATCAGAATAAAATAAACTCTATTTCTTCTTTCACTATTAAAAAAAAAAAAAAACTTAAGCAGGATTGACTTTGAACTAAAACCCAACACATTTTCCAGTTGATTTTGATTCAAAGGAGGCCTTTGGTAGACTGCCTCAGGGTATGCTGGCTCTGGCTATTTATCTTTATCCTAGGTAGTTTATATATTTTAAGAAAATGATGAATTGAAGCTTTAAAAAAACTCATTATGGTAATTGATTATTATAGAAAAACCTTGGGAACTTTAAAAAAAGTGAACTGTATTCTCTTGGTATCTTAGCTGGAAACCAGACGTGTAATTAGAGGAATCCATAAACATTTGTCACAGGAAGAGAAACGTGGTGACCAAGTCTAGAAGGAAGCGTTGGAGTCACTTTATTGTCCCGCGCTGAGATGACACACAGTAGTGGCTGCCATGTATAACAGAAGATTAATATGCCCTGGAAAATAAAAGGCCACCCGTGTGGAACCAGTGTGAAAAGTTGCGATGGAAACATTTGGTTTGCTTCTTGAGAATGCCTTCATGTGATCGTTCCTTTTCAATATGTTATCACTGGGAACCTAGAAAACTTTAGTTCAAATACTGTTACCATTTAAATAACTATTTTTTACTTTTGTTTCCTATTTTCCTAAAACCTTAAAGAAAAATAAAATGTGAGTTCAGGACATCATGTAAGTTCACCCATATAAAAGTGGTCATCTACACACACACAAACACACACACACATGTTAAAAATGAGAACCTATATGCTGTTTCTGAGGAGAGCTCATGTTGATTTTTTGTTATAAATACAGTAAAATGTTTATTTCTCTGAACTCTTAAGAAATTATTGTTGAAAAGGCCAAATTAACTCAGCATTAGAAAAGGAAAAGTGAAATTGCCGACTAGAGTTATGATTATGAACTGTAGTGGTATAGGGCCCTGTGATTTTTCAGTTTTTATAACTTACATTTACTGAGGTGGTTTAAAGGACATACCTGCAGCTTCTGGCTTGAAACAGCATGGTTTCCCTTAGCCACCAAGGTCCCACTCAGTCCCGCTGCCAGTGAGAAAGAGGAGGAAATATTTCCATACCTCTTTTGGAGCACCATATCCAAGATGGATCCCTAGGGATTTGTCATCTGCACCTGACATTGTACCTCCACAGGGAAGAAGATATTGGACCCTGCAAATCTCATTTTAAGCATTTCTGTAGAACACTTTCCACTATGCATTTCCCCATGGATCTAAGAATCATCTTAACTTGCAGCCTCCCCGCCCCCACCACCACATACACCCCAGCCTTACACTTCCTAGCAAATTCTGACTAGGAGATCAGATTTAGATTAGAAGATTCTGTGATCCAAGTTATCTTCCAAGTTAAAAAGTCACAATCACAATATGGTCTCAAATACTTGTAAAACTATCACAGGCTGGGAGAGCTGTCTTCAAAGAAGGCCAGAAAACCTTCTTAAGAGCATGCACCTCTGAGTGATGAGAAACCAACCTCCGGACCCAACACCAGGATCCACATGCTGCTTCAATCCACTGAGCTTTAAAGAAAGTAATCAAAACCACACTCTTAAAATCTGTAACCTACAGACTTTCCAAAATAAAAAAATATACTTAGGGATCTTCCCACATATTGGTTAAACCTTTTCTACAAGCATGTAATGCCCAGGTTTTCATCATTCACTGTTGACCTCCTTTCAGTCACTATTTCCTTTGACCTTCCTGAATTACCAGTTCATGTCAATCAAACTCTATCTCCCTTGCCTGTTACTTCCTGTGACTATTCATGTCTTTAAAAAAAAAAAAAAAAAAAACTTAAATTTTGGGGGCAGGAGAGATGGTTCAGTGGTTTAGAGCATTTGCTGTTTTTGCAGAGGACCTGGGTTTGGTTCCCAGCACCCATACAGTGGCTAACAACAATCTGTTACTCCATTTCCAAGGCATCTGATATCCTCTTCTGACCTCCATGGTATTGCACACAAATGTAGGAAACACTCATACACATGAAAATAAAAATAAATAAATAAAGTTTAAAATAAGAATTTAGCTCAGAATCAAAGACATGATATTTTTTAATTCAGGTATGTTTTAACAGTGCATAAAAATTATACATTTTTAATAGTTGCCATGTGAAAATTTGATACATATACATTGTGTAAGGTTTAACTCAGTTTAAATACATACGTATCTTCACTATCAATCATCTCTTGATAGTGAAAATATTCAAAGTCCCTTCTTCGAGTTTTTGGAATTATATAGTTCACTATTGTTATCTATGCTTGTCCTGCTGTGTGCTCAGAAATTCTTAGTCCTCTCTTGAACAAAAACTGATTATTGCCTGACATCCTACATTTTAGGGATATTTTAAGAGCGGTAAAATAATCATGTAGTGTGTGATTTCCCTCTACCTTGCTGCTAACTATGCTCTAAACCTTCACCTGTCCCATGAAAGCTGGTCAAGGGGTGATATTTGCATTTGCTGCTGTTCAGTATTTTGTTTTCTTCTCTGCTGTCTTAAGCAGTTTCTGTGAGGCTTTTGAAAGCAGTGGGAATAAAGCATTGTATGATAATTTTTCAGTCATTTATTTTAAGAGGTTTTCTTACATCTATGTATTGACTGAGAGGGCCTGAATGGACACTGCACTGACTCTTTTCTTTTACCATGGTAGAACGCAGGTTCTCAGGCTTGGCAGCAAGTA
This sequence comes from Nannospalax galili, assembly GCF_000622305.1. NCBI lineage: Eukaryota > Metazoa > Chordata > Mammalia > Rodentia > Spalacidae > Nannospalax > Nannospalax galili. The sequence continues at coordinate 699,363 of NW_008330314.1, forward strand.
CTTTGATCCACGGAACCATCTCAAATGCCTTTTTAAATTGTTTATTTATGTATGTGTGTGTGTGTGTGTCTGTGTGTGTGTGTGTGTGTGTGTGTGTGTGTGTGTTTGTGTGTGTGTTGCATGCGTTCAAGTACAGAAGCCAGAGGTTGACCTCAGGCATCTTCCTCTGTCACTCTCGACCTTGTCTTTCAGGGAACATGGTATTCAACAACTGGCCAGATCATATCATCTGAAAGCTCCTAGATCCCACCTATCTCAGTTGCCTCCAGGCCCCATCCCCAGATATGGGTTAGAAGCATGCACTGCCTCATTGGCATTTTATGTGGGTGCTGGGGACTCAAACTCAGATCTTCATGCTTGTGCAGCAAGAATATCACCCATGGAGCCATCTGCCAAGTCCTGCTTTTATCTTTTGTTATTAAAATACCTTTTGTGTATATGAATGTTTTGCCTACGTGTATTTAAGTGTACCACATGCATGCAATGCCCTGTAGAAGCCAGAAGAGGCTATCAGATCCCCTGGAACTGGAGTTATGGATGGTTGTTAGCTGTTATGTGGGTTCTGGGAATCAAACTCCAGGCCTCTGGAAGAATAGCAAGTGTTCTTAACCACTGAGCCAGCTCTCCATGCCCCCATCCTTGTTTAAATTAAAATAAAGTATCTATTAGTGGCAAATTGTCTTATACAGAAAATCCTGTTTGAATTATGTGTTTTGAAGTTTCATTATGGTGTATATTTATTTTCATATTCTTTGGGACTTACACTTGCCAAATGAGTAGAGTTGCTTCAATGGGGAAAAGATTCCATTATCTCTGAATAGGAATAAATTTCCTCCCTCTGGATTGGTGACCCATGCCTTTAATCTCAGCACTAAGGAGGCAGAGGCAGGTGGATCTCTGTGAGATGAAGGCCCACCTGGTCTACATAAAGAGATCCAGGCCAGCTGGGGAGACAGGGAAACATTGTCTCAAAAATGAAAACTAAATAAAACAAGGTAAAACAAAAAAATTCTATATAAAAACATACTTATGTATATAATGAACTTCCAATTTCTGTATTTTAATTTCCATTTGAGGTCCTATATCTTTATTTTCCTGTAAAGTATTCTGAGCCGTTTACTTTGAGTTACTTTTAGTATATAAACCTTCTCTGCAGTCTGTACAACCGAGAGTTAATGTATACAGCAAGCCTCTATGACAATATATATTTTTCTAGAAAGTCTTATAATTACAGGAACAGTAATGTTATCTATTCTTTGCCTATAGCGCCTTTGCCTTTCCTCATAATTTGGTTATTTTTATACCTAAATTTATTTTATATGATTTGCATTACATTTTCCCAATAGCTTTGTTCAGTCATTTGGGTTTTAAATTCTGTTCTGGGCTATGTCTTCTGTGCTGTCCTTAGAAGGTTGTGAGAGTATATCCACTGAAGCATTTATGACATGAAGCCATGTTCTGCCAAAAAGTAATTTGGTTGCTTCTACTAAGTGCCAGAGGGTTCAGTAGACCCCACTGTGCATTTTATGTAAATATTTAAGCTGAGAGGTTTGAAGATCATGTAGATGATACAAAATTTATAGTCAAAACCATGAGAAATACAATTGTAGACTCATACTCTCATGACAATACTTGTCCCACTCTGAGCCCAGTTTAAAACAGAATTCTTAATGTCTGCTTCTTTGGTTATTTTCCCAATTCACCATGGCATTAGTCATGTAGGATTTTAAAGTCTGAAGTTCAGTGCAAGGAACCTATGTAATGATAGACTTTGACTTTTGCAGGTGTCAAACACTATTTCTTTTTGGGATCTGAGTTAGACCTTCCAGGCCATCATGTACAGAATATTCTTCCAAGAGATGTAGGATCTATTCTTATTCGCTCCTTCCTATTGTTTTGGGTTCTTAGTTCTTTCTTTGTCTTTCTTTTGATATCTATGGCAATGCATTTTTTGTGTTCCGATTTGTAATAATCTGTCCAGTATTCTCAGTATTTTAATGGAAACTATTGCATGGCACATGTAGTAATCTAAAAGTTTTCATTTATCTACAGATGTTTCTTCTATTTGGCTTATCTTTTCTTTCACTGTCAAATAGTATCTCCTTCATGTATGTAGTCTGTCTGATCATATAAGACCATGCAATTTATGTCAGGCTCTATACATTTCTCTGTCTTTATGGCCACACATATACCCTCATCTGTTTTAATTTTTTCTATTGAATCATATTATTTATAATAGTAGAAATAAAAGTAAAGAGATTTGTACTTTATTTTGATAAAACCACTGTTTTCAATATTGCTTCCTATATTCATAACTTTCCTTTCATTGACTAGATAATCTATATTTTATGTTTTCAATATGGCTCGTGGCTCGTGGACTGGGATTTTATGGCTATTCTTCTGTTTATCCTTTGGACTAGGTAAAGAATAAGTTAAGGTCGAGGTTGTCTACTTTGAAAATCTGAACTGTTCCATATGTCTAGCTCACAAATCTTTATCTTAAAGGGGAATTTTTTTGAGTGAAGTTTCTTGAGGACAGGAATATATGTTTTATCTGAGCAAATCATAGTCACCTATAATAAACTGTAACTGAAAGATAAGTTTACACTTATACTTACCTGCTCATATGGAAATATGAAGTTCTCATCTTATTCAGCTACAAGATGTGTCTCGTTCCACATCTACAGGGCTGTTTCCCCATGAGAGTTGTTAGGTCAGGTTGGGATTGCTTCCTTCAGCACTCGCACCCTGTTCTCCCTTGTCTTGTAGCATAGTATTGCATCTTATCACCCTTCATATTCAGAAGACTTTTTTTCTGTTTTCCCTGAAAAAAAATCTCAAATTCTTAATTTTCAATGTTCAAATCTGTGTAAGAATTTATTCAAATAATACTATGTATCTAAATGATCATGATCAAAATATATTTTATGCATGTATGAGTATCACAGTGTGACCCAGTTTTTGTACACATAATGCTACTAAAAGTTAAAAATAAGTAAAATACATTTGCCTTTGCAGCTGAACTGTTCAAGAATTCTCCAGTTTTGGATGAGAAAACTGATGTTTATATTCCTCCAGTAATTTGGGAAAGCTCTCGGGAGTTTTAAATGGCAAGCTAATCATTACACCTAAGCATTTAGATTCTAGTTCCACTGTAGCCTGAGATGCCACCTCTAAACCCCCTTCATCCCCCATGGATGCCTACTCTTTTCTTTCAGGGAAGTTACAGAAAATGTAGGCTCATTGTATACAGTAAAGAAATATTAAACTGTCAATATCCAAAAGAGTTTACTGTCGGGACTGGAGGATGGCTCAGTGGTTCAGAGTTCTTTCTGCTAAATCACATGAACTAGAGGTCATATTGCAGCACCCACATAGGAAGCCAGGCATCCTGTCACCACCCCAGTACCCATATAACAAACCAGGCATCGTGCAAACACTTGTAACTCCAGCTGTGAGTATTCCAGGATCCAACACCCTCTCTGGCCTCTGTATGCAAATAGGCATGTACATACACTCACATAGATTCACACACAAAAAAATTAAATTAAATTAAATTAAAAATAAAAGGGTTTGCCATCTAACTGTGAGATATAGGTTGGACTTATTCAGGTTTATAGAACAGTATATGTCAAGTAACATGATACTATGAATATCAAATCTGTAAACATGTAAATTGAATGTTTGCCAATATAGGCAATGGAAATTTAATTTCCCAGCGAGATGTCTAACTGCACATCAAACCAAATTCTAAACCAATTTCTTGCACTCCATCTCCCACAGTCCTGTTGTCTGAGTAGTCTTCTTTATCTCAACAGTGATAGTGAGTTTTCAAAGTACATTATTGTGTATTTAAATATAACTATGAACATTAAAATAATCATAAATTTCCATTTATCCTGTTATAAAATATGGTTCAAAGTCAATATTTCTCACTCCCACATTCCCAGTATTCAGAGTTCTCAGAACAAAAATGTTAATGAGAATTTCAGGAATGGGCTAACAAATGTAGCCCTTCTTAATTTCATGACCATGTGTATATGTACCTTCTGTGATTGTTTTTGGCTTTATTTGATTACACATGAACCTAATTTTATTCAGAAATGTACTAGCTTACATAACTCTGATAACTATTTGTTCTCAATGAAACTAGATATGATACAATTTATTTAATATTATTAATCGAAAAATAACAAATTTTAATTGCTTTATTTAGTCATGATCAATACATAGAGCCTCTAGTGGGAGAGGAAGTCTGTCTATCTGACGAGTTTGTATTCATGCTCAGATGCCGAGGAGCTCAGAAGGTGGGCGACTGTGACCAGTGATAGTCATGCATATAGAGATTAGAAATGCATGGGAAAACGTCTCAACGTCAATTGCTTTGGAATGAATTCTTCTGTATGAAAAAAAAAAAAGTTGTGCTGTAAAGTATTCCTTGAGAAATATTTATAATTCTATGAGAATGTAAATAGTTTCACAGTAATTGTTTTCCAGTTAGAATATTCTAACTTAATTGCAGCGCAGTCTCTTTAATTTCTTGTTCATTAATTTTTAACTAACTTCATAAAAGAATAAGAATAAAAAAAAGATGATTTATTTTAGAAAAAAAAGTCATACATATCTGATATAAGCCACTCTATCAATTTCTGAATAAGTTCACACCCATGAAAACAAAAACCATTAATTTAAGCAGTAGATACATTTATTATAAAAAATCACATGGCTCAAAAAAAATTAGGAAGTGGTCTGAAAATGGAGGTGTCAGGAGGATTCAAAACAGTTCCAATATCTGCCTACTGCTGCCATGCCTCTGTGAAACAAACAATTAGGCACTGAATTTGTCCCTTTCTTCTTTGATCTATTACCACTTTAAAGTTTTCCATTTAATACATATTAGTTTTATGTGACAGTCATTGTTAATGTAAATCACTATAATGGATGAAGAGCACCACCAATTAAAAATGAAAAGGATACAGAAGTAAGTACACTGGATCCAGATTTAGTAGAGTTTCATTTTAATATTCTATTCATCTCTCAAGTTTCCATGATGTGGCCATCAAGGACCACAATACTAGCACCTTCTCTCACAAAGAAATGGTGTTTATTACTGAAGAAGCTGAATATTTCATTTGATATTTTTGAAGTCTGGTTACTTCCATATTAAACGCTTAAAAATTACAATCTCCAAGATGCAAATAATTCCTCTTGAATGAGGAGGAAACCAAAGGATAAGACAGGACCCTTGATTCTTTGTAGTGGAGATGCTTTTCATATTAGATCATGTTTACCTGAAAAAGATAAACACAGAGCCATTCATCCTAGTCTGCCGGCGCATGTGACTCACACATTTACTAGTAGTGGGTCAAACAGTAGTGGCTAATAAAGCTAATAAGACTGAGTCTATGTTGGAGCTAGCAGATCCTTTATCAGTACTTCAACCACTCTGCTTATGTGGCCTCATTGTTAAGATTATGCCTTTCATCTATGGAAACCAATCCCTTTCATATACAATTTCAGCAAGAAGCTTATAAAATGTGTATTAAAGCAGTATTGACTTGTCTAACAATAAAAAGTACAATTAGGCTTCCAACACAGAGCATTTCTAATTTGCATAAAAACCTCTCTAACCTATTTCTTTTACTGCAGCGTATAACCAAAAGGTTATATTCTGTTCCATGCACCAGTAATTACTTTAAAATCACTAGATAGATGTACCTATGTAATATTGTTCCATTTTTTATGCAGATCATTAAACGTGAATTTATATGCAAGGTGTATCAATAGAAAAATACTATTAAAATCATTAGAAAAAATGACCAAACACAATGGGTTCCTTTTTCATAATATCATATAATGTAATAATTTAAGATAGTTTCTTATTGAGAGCTACTGTTTTGATAAAAAAAAATTATCCCAAGGGTAAGACGAAAGGTAGACTTTTATCACACCTTTTAATTGGTGCTTCTAAATTATATGATGCATAATTTTAAAAGGCAGCTTTGAATTATGACAAAGAATAATTATGAACAGACTTTATGTAAAAGGTAGGCAAACAAATTGCAAGACTTAAGTGGATTACTGAAAGAATATTGCAGTATTTTGATAAAACCTTTTTCTTTCAGAGTATAGTTTAGCCACAGTCTTATATGAGCCCTGTCGCATAATATGCACATCTCTCCAGTGTATTTGAGAATTTGAATTTGAAGCTTAAGACAATGAAAACCTATGTGGCTCTTAACACTTTTGTACTTTTGATTTCCTTAACTGACTCCTAGATGAACATGTTCAGAGTGTGGCTGGTTCTCTACTTCTTGCAAAGTTGGTATGGCAGTGCTTTGTGACCACTGTAGACGGGCCTTCCCTATGGTGGTTTAATAAAGAGCAACACAGCTCCACCAGGGTAACACAGAGTGACATTGCCTCAGGTCATTGCAGGGCATGTCACATCATGTAACACAACATAGCCTGATCCAACAGGTCAGGTGCCTGTTGCCTATTTGTAGGAAATGCCTTTTATTTCTCTTCCAGCAGAGAGGCCATGTCACCATGTGTAATGAAATGTCAGTTCCAGCACTGGGTCGAAGGAATACCAGTGGAAATCATTTCCTTCCCAATTATAGTGGGTTCTGTTCAGTGCTGAGTTACTTAGAGTGCATGTCAGTAATAAGAAGTTGGTAATATTCTTGAAAGTGAGCTGAAGGAAATCTATTTTAATTAGTACAAATTTATGGCTAGGTAAATGTTGATATAGACACAGAACTACACCATTTTAAGCTGAATGATAAATTCAGAAAAGCTAAAAAGTTATGAAGAAAGTAATAGTGGATCAATTCTTTTACAAAAAGTCATATTTTATAAGAGAGGAATATTATGAATGGGGGAGTATATTTTCCCCTAAAATTCCTATAAACCAAGGTAATTGATTGCAAAGTTATTTGTATTACTCTATCCTTGAACTATCAATATGGCTATTCACTATGTTTAATGCACTTATGTACAAGACAAAGGTATGACTCACACTGCCTGCCTTTAGTGTGCTTAGCTAAGGGAAGAAACAAAATGGATATAGGTTTCACATTAAAGAAGAGTAAATATTAAACTCCACACTCTTGTCTGCTAATCCTAGTGATGGTAAAGAATCATTTTCATTGTGTAGAGTAGGAAACATTGAATCAAATGTGATACAAAGTAGGGTGGTATAGCTGTAAGCTTATCTATGTAGAATAAAAACAATTTAACACTAGGAAAATTCAACTGCAGTGAGAAAGAAGGTCTCTTACTAAATTTGAATTTACTATTACATACTGTAAGTCTGTTTAATCTCATAGAAAATCCAAGTCTTATTACAAAAGGTGAAAAGTATGCTACAAGTGGACAACTTTGAAAGTATCTAATTTTTATTTAGTTTTTAAATCATTTCTTTATCGAAGTTTTGAAAATTTCATACAATGTATTTTGATTATATTCAGACTCTAGCCACATCTTTCAGAATCACCTTTACTCCCCCCCCCCACTCTCCACATACACTTCACCTCCCCTATAGGCTAATCGAGTCTAATTTGCGGTCCCTTAATGCTCTTGGGTATCGTCTATCCTCTGAAGCTTGGTCAATCACATCCTTAAAGAAAACTGATTCTCCCTCTTGGAACAGCTATCAATCACCAAAAATTCCTCGGCTAGTACTGAGTTGTCTTGCCTACCTCGCCGTTCCATGCTGGGTTTTTGTCTGACTTCGGCTTACACAAGTCTGTGCAAGCTGTCCTAAGTGCTGTGGGTTCATATGTGCAATTGTGCACTTGTGTCCAGAAAATACTGTTTCTTTACATTCACCCAATGTTTTATAATGGTAAAGAGACACTCCTTTAAAAGTATTTGGTGTGTAAAAGACTTTTAGAAATAAAAGTACAAGATATGTCACTAGAAATTTGAAAGAAAAATCAACAACCCTACCTAAATTCATGTTTAAAAACTAACATGTTTATCTAAAAGATCATTCCATATAATCAGCTCTCTGCAATTATGTAAGTGTCATTAATTCTGTTTTATTTGGCTATAATCATCAGTTGAGTATTTAAGAAAAGAATTAAGTAAAAGGATAACGTTACAAAAAACAAGCCCAGTTTCTATTTTGGAAGAGGGGTGACATACTTTGTCCCTTAATCTGGATGAGAAAATGAGGAAGACATACAGGGCAAAAAAGGTGAAGGCAGACCCTTTATAGTTTTACAAAGTCATTTTACTATTTAATCAGTAATATTACAAGGTTTGCAGCTCAGAGGTAGAGATAGATATACATTTACTAATAGGTTGTCATCTAAGTCAAATATGAGCCATTTCAGAATTTTCCATCACTTCAAATAATTTGTCACATTATTCACAAATTTCCTCCATTAGCTCCTATAATCAAGATTTGACTGTGCATATATTATAGGTAAGAGACAGAAACTAATATATGCATCAAGAAAGAACCATTAATAAACACAGTTGTCAGAATTCACTTTATAATTTCATTTCAAAGTGAAACCACCCTGTGAGGAAAGGGGATATTCAGAAGTCACACTGTGGTCCTCCCTTTGGCGATCACACTATTGAAGCACTGGACCCCCATAGAAATAAAATTTCCCCAGGAATCCCATCACGGAAAGAGAGGAAAGCTGAAGTCCTGGCGCAGCCAGAGGAAGACTCACCTCCCAGAAGACACCCCACAGTTCTGATAATCTATGGGACCGTCTTACACGAGAGACAAAAGCTAGACAATGATGGGTCAGTAATGAGTGAGGCCACACCTTGACCAGGACTGATTTATTATGTATACCTCTTGCCCTCTGTTTAAACCTAAATCTTGTGTCAGTATCTAAACGATAGACCTGAATTGGCTAGTCTGTTTATTTCTTCTTCTTTGTAAAGTGGTCACATTAAATAAATCTCCATTCTCTGCTTTCCACAATTACTTATCTGTTTAATTGGCACATTAGAGACAGGTGACCCAGACCAGTCTGTTAGGACTGCCACAGGCCCAGGATTTTACCCTAAAACCTTCCGTGACAAAAGGATAACTGGTTTGTAGCTTATATAAAACCCGTGCCTCTAAATATAAAATATTTGAAGTCTAAACTGTATCTGCATCACAGAAAAGTTCTTTTACCTTGTTATAAAAGCTAAAAACCTAATCCAAAGAGCTAAACTTCAAGGAAGAGTGCTGTGAGGGTAACGCAGTGCTGCAGCTGCACTATGTGTGCTAATTCAGCTCTACAGTGCAACATTCACATGTGTATCTTTCATTTAAGCAGGTACGTAAGTAACTCAACTTCAGTTGGAACTGATGAAGATAAAATAAAACATTGGTTTGTTTCTCTGAAAGCGAGGTGTAACTCACATAAGCTTGTTAAACTATCCTGAGTTGATTTGTTTGGCCACAAAACAGAGTAGCAGTGTCCAGCTCACCATGACTAGCAGAGATTGGGAGTCCCATACTTCACTAAGATGTTCCAGTGTTGATGTCTTTTGTGGACCTTATTTATTGTTTTTCCTGATTCTTTCTTTTCCCAAAACCCTGGGGCCAGGCTACACCAAAGTGATCACGTTGTTGCAACTGCCATAGGTATGGTATCTTACCTGGTAGATTGTTTGACACATTGTAAAGCAAGCTGGGGCTATCAAATGTTAGGTCCTAAAACTAAAATAATAATTAGTAACTGCCAAAAAAAAAAAAAAAAGAACTCAAACTTAAACCATTCTTATATGATGAAGAATTAACACACTGGGATTTCTATCCCTGTCCCATGCCAACTTCTTTGTCTTCTCATGGACAAGGAAGAATTGAATACTCCCTTCTCAATTGCACAAACCTTTTCTTTGGCACAGTAGAATAGTGCAAGAATATGACTGGCAGGATCTATTTTTCTTTAGCTTTTAACTTAGTTTTCCAAGAAAGTTCACACTATGTAAAGATTATAACAGTTACGTACCAAGAAGTCTGCAGAATTTGTTACACACAGACAAGGAAGTTAGATTTGAAAATAAAACCGGTTTTCTGTTTGTGGATGCAAGGATGAACATATGGCCCACACCTGGAATTTATAGACGCTTTTACCTAATAAAACCTTCTGAGACATTCCAAGAATGACAACAAAGTGATGGCTTGGAGCAGAACTGCCAGAGGTAATCTTCTTCACCTCCTGGTTCTTTTAAAACAGAAAACATAAAACTAACAACTTACTGGCCCTCGGATGCTTATGAAATGTGCATTAAAGAGGTGGGAACCCAAGCTCCCTGACAAAGGTGCCGTTATATCATGGCTGTGAGTGTCTTTCTGGATTGTCTCAGATAGACCTAGTTTATGAGGAAGGTGACTGATTGGTTAGAATACGACTAAAAAGCGAAGTAAGACAGTGCAAGATCAGGTTCAAAGTTTAAATTGTTTTACTTAGAATGTTTTTAGAGTGGAACACATTCCTAAGGGATAAAACATACATACAACATTGACTTATGATTTTTTTAAATTATTAAACTTAACTGGAATTCAGGGAATTGTAGGGCATTGTAGCTCAACCTAAGGTTTAAATATGAAATTCACAGTCAGTAGAAGAAAAGTTGATCAGATCATGATTGAAAAAAAATATATTAATGGGGCTGGAAAGATGGCTCAGCGATTAAAAACACTGGCTGTTCTTGAAGAAGACATGGGTTCAAATCCCAGCACCCACATGGCAGCTAACAACTGTCTGTAAATCCAGTTCCAGGGGATCCGATAGCTTCTTCTGTCCTCTGTGGGCATTGCACAACATGGGTGCACTTCCCTACATGCAGACAATACACGCATACACACAAAATAAAAATAAATTATTTATCAAAAAAAATTTTAAAAAAAAGAAAAGGAAAAAAATATTAATATCTCAAGATAGTGGGTTGGAGAGGTGGCTCAGTAGTTAAGAGCACTGGCTGCTCCTGTAGATGACCCAGTTTCAGTTCCCAGCACCCACATGGTAGCGAACAACTGTAACTCCAGTTCTAGGGGACCCAATGCCGTTTTCTGACCTACAAAGGCATTGTACTTGTGGGTTGCACAGTTATATTCAGACTAGACCCTCATACACATAAAAAATAAAAAAATAAAAAGATAAATAAAAATTAAATATATCAGGGAAGGACCACATTAAAAAACATGAATGTAGTTACAAATGTAAATCAATATTGTAAAAACATTTTCTGTATATTGCAAATAATATTTTTCATGCAATAAGATTTACTTACCAACAAAATCACAAGCTGTCCTAATCCCTCTCTTAGCCTTGTTTCAGATCTGAGTAGGTTATAATATGTAACTCAAGCTCAACATATTTTTCATTCTATAACTTAGGTCCTTCCATCCTAAAACCCCAGTCCTTTTCACTAAGTGGCAAATGGACAGAATATAAACATCTATGCAAAATAAGCTAAGTGCCATGTATAACTCTCAGGGACCAAAAAGAAAAGAAAAATTTCTCTATTGTCTTTCCCAGAAAACCAATTATCAATCCTCTCTATCACTTTAAGAAAAAAGGCCACCACAAAAGCAGACATTTAATAGCAATAATAATTATAAGGGTAATAATGATATTGCTGCTGCTTTGTGGAGGAAAGAAAAAACATCACAACACATTTAGAGCTGGGCTTCTCATGAAGGAACAGACATGTATGAAGATTTGCTGGGGCATACAATGGGCAAGGATTGAGAAATGGTAGGGAAGGCTATCTGTGGCACTGATCATGGAAGTCAAGGGCCAAGATGGTAGATACAATCATGTCTTTTACTTTTCCATCATCGTGGTAAATAGCTGAAGAAACAAAGGTAGAAAAACTTCTCTTGGCTTATGGCTTCAGTGGTTTATGTCACTGGCTGGCCTCCTCTATTGCTTTCAGACCTGTGAGGAGCAGAACATCCTAGTGAAAGGGCACAGCAGAAGAAAGAGCTGCTTGCAGCCCCAACCAGGAAACAGAGTGAGTAAGAGAAAGGGGCCAAAGCCAAGACAGACTGCAGCTATAACCCTGCTGACCTACATCCTCCAACTAAGGGCCAGTTTCCATAGTTCAACCATCTCAAAATAGTCTGTTTGGATTCCTGAATCCATCAGTGGATTGAATGATTTCAAAACTCTTGTGGCCCAATCACCTCTCAATGATTGGCACCACAGCTTTCAACAGATGACCCTTTTGGTGACATTTTATCCAAACCACAACATTCTAAGCCTCTCTTTCTTAGAGTTCTTTTGAATGAGTTCTTTTGGATATTTGGAAGGATCCCTTACTTGTACCAAAAGACAAAGGAATAGAACTTTCTTACCCTGTATTATATTTTGTTCTTTTCTTCAAATAATCTATGCAAATTACCTACTGAAGAAATCAGCAGTGGGGCATTTAGTTTGCTATTAGTCAAACCACAATGAATTATCAGGTCACTGATATTAGAATGATAACTATCAAAAAGTTAGATTTTAAAAGTTTGAGTGTAAAGAGAATCTCTTAAGTATTAGCGGGAATGTAATGAGAAGGAATTATGAAATACAGTGTAAAGGTTCTTCAGAAAACTAAAAGCAGAACTGTCATATCATTCAGTATTCCCTCATTGGGTATATAGCTTAATAAGACCTATATCCCCAAGATAAGGAAATGAAATAAGCATCCTGTGGATATCCCTTTGTTCCATCTTTCTTCCACCATTATTCTCACTTAACTTTTGCCAAAAGAATGAGAAGTGATGAGCTGCATTATTCACAGTAGTGATTTGGTGTCCATGGTGATGGATGAATGGCTAAAATGAAGATCCCTCATGCAACAGAGGGAAATGAATACAAAGGGCCACAAATAGTTACAGCATAAAGAGTGAGAATCTGCAGAGTATGGGTCCTTGGACAGGACTCCCAGGACTTCCAGTGCTCAGGGACCATTGTAGAGGAGGAGGGGGGAAGGTTATAAGAGCCTGTGGAGGAGGTGCATGGCCATATGTAAATAAAGTCTTATAGAATCCTGAGACCTTGCTCTTGTGAACTTACAGCAATGGTGACAGCATGCAGAAGACCCATGCAAACTCAAGCAGGGAAAAACCCAGCATAGAACTGTGGAAATGGTTAACAGGCCCCAATCTTAAGAGAAGAACTATTGGGCAGGTGATTATTCCTGGGTGATGAAGAGCTGATCTCCTTAAAGGGAGTGACTCTAGAGAGGCTGATTAGACCCCAGTGGATGAATTTGCACTGAGGGATTTCTTGGAACACTACCTTGATTCGATATGCCTTAACATGTATGATAGAATACATGAAATCCAGTAAGGGGGCTATGGCAGGGTGCTGATGGGGAAGGGAGTATAAAAATGATTAAGATTTTGTGTAATGAAATACACAAAAATTCAATAAAAACTGTGTAAAAATGTGAAATATATATATATGTATAGATATAATGGAATACTCCAGTCACAGAAATTAAATTAAACTATATGATATCATTTTACATGTAAAACCTAAAACAATAAAATAAATAGAAATCGTGTAGAAGAATAATTAATATGGTTGGGGGATGCACAGGAAATAGTTCAAAAGGCATGAATTTTCAATTAAGCATAATAATGTCTAGATAACTAATATACTACATGAAGACAATATTTAATAATATTGGTTATATACTGAATATCTTATAAGTGTCAATTCCATGTGCTCTTACCACAAAAGGGGGGTAATTAGGGAAGGAAGGTGCTAGGTATTTAAATATATTTGACTACCACCCACCCCCATGGAATAAATAAATAATAAAACAACATATGACATTCTTTGTGACAATTTATGGATCACACAGGATGGCTTACTGGATGATAGCTAATAAATAAACATTCTAAAATGAGTTCAGAGCTGGAATTTTATTTAAATATCCTGAAACCTCATTTTAGATGTCTTACGTTACAAACGTCAGTAGAAAACCTCTGTTTTATATATTCTAATTGATTCAGCTGAACATTGAAAGCATCATTAACAACAAACTGAAGGCTTCAAAAAAAGTATTGAACATTCTTCTTCGGGAAAAATTTAGAGCTCCAGTTAATGATTAAAATTAAGGATAAAACAACAGCAAATAGAACTGAAAGCAAAATCATAGCAAAGAGTGACCAAAGAATTAGGAGGAGAGTTTTTAGCAAATACTGGCCAGGAAAAGCACTCAAATTTCTTAGCCAATGCCAATCATTAAAGTTAATGGAGAACTCATAGCAACTGCTAATAATTGAAGGCAATAGAGAATTGATAGCACATGCTGATCAGCAATGTTAATGGAAAAATTCTCACTACAAACTGCTCGTTTTCAGATGTCATCTCAGAATAGCAAAGAGCCGTAAGTGTGAGTTTTGACTCTTATGTTGACATTTTCCATTTCTTTGTATTAATCACATGTATATGATGTGAAATAGGCACAGCCTATTGTGGCAACAGGGGTTTAATTATGACCCCAAGTGTATTTGCAAAAGTGTATTTCTTATGACTTTGGTGCCCTGAAAATGGAAGTGATCACCTACTAATTATGCCCAGGATCCCTGAGAGCTGTCTAACATGATAATCTGGTCTGCAGAATTGAAGTCCTGAAAGGCCCCTTTCCTGCTTAGCGCATATCAAATGCTGCTCCTTTTCTCGGTGCATAACAAAACTAACAAGCCTACAGAAATAGGTTGTATGGAAATGTCACAGTTCCTGTCTTTTCTCTAAGTAAACAGAACATTTATTTATTTATTTATTTATTTATTTATTTATTTATT
>NW_008330314.1:714155-723176 GCF_000622305.1 Nannospalax galili
TATTTATCTCTGTATTTAATTTTTTCTTAGTTCAATTATTAGTTAGATGGTTCAGGAGAAGCTATCCAGTGATCATGACAGACCATCAGACAATAGGATTCAGACTATTAGGTATCATGCATACAAACACCGGGCCAGAACTCATGGACTGTACTCCAGTCCTATCTGCCAGTCGACCTTCTGCAGCAAAAACAAAGATTCTCTTTTCCCTTAAATATGCTGGCATTGTTTATGTTTTATGCATCTGGCTCGCCTTTCCTTCTTTCAAGCATCTCTTCTTCATTCTTTGAGTGTACTCACAACTTAATTATTCTTCAAAATCATGCCTTAATTCTACCTCTACTATGACACTTTCTGATTATCCTCTGACTTTACTTATTTGCATAAGCAACGATTCATTGTCTGTTGTACATTTATACTCAAAGTGTCTTCTAGTTAGTTATGCTGTTATTTAAGTCTCAGTCATTTCAACTTATATTTCACAAGATAGTAACCACTTTTTAACAGTAAGAATTTCATATTTCTTTGTCTCCCTCACAATATAACTTTCTGTGGTTTCTAAAAAAGAAAAAAGCAATTAAGGAGGTAAGGGCTTTGGAATTAGAATTCACACACCTTAAGTTTAATGATTGGGTCACAACATAAAACTCTTAACAACTGAGATAACTTGGGCCCTGTGAACATCAGTTTTCTCATTCAGTGAAATGGGAGGATTCTTGGGTTCACTTCACACTATGCTATCAGGAGCAAATGTGAATATGTGTGAATGAAAACGTATTTCATTATTTTAGTAAGGGTTTAATACAGATTTCTTATTCAAAATCTTAGGTTTGATCTTCTGGGAGAAGATAAGCAATAGCCTATGGCAGGTAGACTAATGACCGTTCAGCCAGTGTCTGTGTCATATTCCCCAGAGACTGTGAATATGTGAGGTTGTATAGCAATGGGAAATTAAGGTTCCAGGGAGAATTAGATTTGTTAATCATAAAACAAAGTCCCTGAGAAACTATCCATGCTCCAGTAAATGGCCCTACATCCATGTACATATTGGCAGCCCTAAGTAGACTCTGGTTTTATAAAGAGCACATTAAGTTGGGAGGAAAATGTGGTTAAGGTAATAGTGGAGGAATTGGATGGGAGGGAATGGGGGATGAATTTGATAAAAACATTATATGCATGCATGAAATTCTCAAACAATAAAAAAGTTGCTTTTGAAAAACATAAGTAGATTGTCATGGGTCACCTGGATTAAACAATGTCTACACATGTGAAAGTAGGAGGCAGAGGGGCCATTGGTAGAGTGAGTCAATGTGAGAAAGGCCTTTTTGGTGGAGCAGCTAGCCATGAGTCATCCCTGCCTCGGTAAGCAGCCCCAGTAAGCCTGTTTATTCACAGAGCTGTACTCAACAATCTCTTTCTTTGGTATGTTAGATTCTTCCATATTTGGCAGGGGGAGGGGGGGCTAGACATTTCTTTTACATCTTTCCAGAAAATACATGCAACAGAGAAAGATATTTCATAGTTAGAAGAGTACATTATAATAATATGTACTTCAGAGATAAAAAATGTTTTTGCTTTAGATTCAATGTTATATATTGTCAAAATGGCACAAGCCCTTCAAGGGAAAACAAATGAGACTGAGCCAGGAGGACTGCTGAGCGATCAGGCCAGCTTGAGCTGTGAGACCTACTCTCTCCCAAAAAAGTAAATGCAAAACAAATATTGCCAGATGATTGACAGAAGAATTGTAAAATAAAGTCTAGTGGAAATTTGTAAAAACTAATCATCAAAAAAAATGAAAGCTTTACAGAAGACATCTCTCTTATTTACACTGAAAATATTATCTTTTAGTAAATACCAATTATAGAGTGACTCTGTTTAGCAAATTGATATATTGGACCAAAATATTAAAGTTGTGTTCAAGAATTTGCTAATTTCAGTCTAGAAATCTATTCACATTTATTAAAATACTACATATATACTGCCTATTTTTAAAGCAAAAAGAATAGGCATACTTATTTATTTCAAATAATATGAAAAGAGTTACATGAATTACAACATTTATGATGTTGGTTACTAGAGCAAAATTCGGATTGATGTATATTAGAACTGAATATGACCCTGAATCAATGTAAGTACATACACTAAGCATACTTAGTCATTAATCATTGTTTGTGTCATATTTGAAAAAGTGTAACAAAGCAAGCACATATACATTTTATACATATATGCTCTATATGTAGTTTTAAGCATATATTATTTAATATTTGAAAAAAACAGGGAAGTACAAATAAGATAATAAATACTATCTAGAATTTAATATGAGATCCTGATAGCATAATTCTAGATATTTATAAATGGGAATTTTTTGCAGTTTTAAAAATGAAAATTGGAATATTCCTACAAATACATTTATAAGGTTAATATAGAAGTGAATATATTAAAAATAACAATAATTTTACATATTAGTATATTAGGAATTCAGTTCAAAAATTTCCCTAAAACTATGGTAAGTTTCAGAACTAATGAATAAAGAAAAAATGTGAAAACAATTACTATTTAAATTGTTTAAAAAGGAAATTCTGGACAGGAAGGATGTGTGTTTCCACATCAAAAGGGTTCAATAACCATTGAGCCCAATGAAGGCAGCCAGACGTGTGGCCGTGAAGAATACGTAGAAAATCGCAGAACACTAAGTTGAAAGAGGTACAGGAACAGCTAGCAGAAGAAAACAGAGCCAAGTAAAAAATACAAGTAGTTCACATTTGGAGGGCTGGATCAGAATGAAGCTGGGTTCCTCAACAATAGCATTAGTTCAGAAACAACCACCAAGGATTGTTAACCACCAGGCTTTTTTTCCTGAAGAGACACAATGGTGTGAAGCCCACGACTTTATGAGGCTATTCCTTAGGAAGCTTTTTTTTTTTTTTTTTTTTTTATTTTTTTTACTGTGTATCTCAGGCTGGACTGAACTCACTCTACAGCCAACACTGGCCTTGTACTCCTGATTTTCCTGCTTCCACCTCCCAAGTGCTGGGGTCACAGGGATTCATCATTCTGCCTGGCTCAGGAGCTATTATATAAAGGCCACAACTTTGACTCTTGTATAGAAAAAGACAGCCCTTTACTGACTTCTTCAAAATCAATTTTTGAGACAGAGTCTCCCTGTAGCCCCAGTGGCCTGGAACTCACTATGTAGATGAGGCTGGCCTTGAACTCACAGAGACCGCCTGCCTTGGCCTCCCTAGTGCTGGGATTGAAAGCATGCTCTACCCTGACCAGCTCCATAAGAAACTTTTAAGAAGTATTTGTAAATTAATCAATGTTTGAATGAATTGAGAAAAGATGAACATGTTTGGGAGAGTGTTGTATCAGCCAAATTAGTGAAAAAAAAAAAAACTTGAAAAAATAAAAACAAAACAAGTAGCCATATTTTCAAAATAAAATTTGCATAGAGGGCTGGGATGTGGCTTAGTGGAAGATTGTTTGCCTGGCATCACAAGGCACTGGGTTGATATCCAGCAGCAGCACAAAAAGTCCTGTTTCTGGAGCTGATCTTTCTGAGGACCAAAATACAATTTCCAGCACCCACACAGGGAGGCTAACAACTGCCTGTAAGTCCAGTTCCAGGGATCCCTGGCCCTCTTTTGGCTTCTGTGGGCATGCACATTCATGTGCCCACATATACACCCTTTAATATAAATATAAAATTTGAATAACTGCATAGAAAGGCAAATTTGGCCATTATGTACTATGTGACTGAACTTTATTTGCTTAGTCATATCAGAGTAAAATACCATTAATTTAATTAACGAAAACTGTCATATCCCAAGAGGTGGAGGAGAATCATTGGTGCTGAGAGGGTTATTATAAATGTTTTAAAAGAGGAAGACATTTAAAATTGCAAAAATAATAAATAGAACACTAAGTGCCTTATTTAATAATATGAAAGCAACTACAAAATAAAAATATGAAAATATTTGACAATAATTACTGTGGGAAATAGGACCGATATATTTAATCAGTTTTAGGGACTATGTTTTTAAGAAAACTATAATTACCATGCTTGTAGAAATGAAAATTAAGTTTTAAAATGATTTTTTAAATACATAAATTAGAGTATGTAGCCACTAGAGGGCAAACGTTTCTTTGAGCTTATTAGAGATGAAGGCAATAAATGTTCTTTTTGGTGTAGCCTGGGCCTGCCTTATTTAAATAAGCCATTTGTTGAAAAGTGTATGCTGTAAGGGTTAAAATTTTCAATAGTTATAATGCAGTGTTCTCACAAAAGTGACAAGATGAAAATTGAGAGAACCTTCATAGAAATGTTTTATTATTTTCTCTCAACTCTCAACAGCAAAGCTTCCTCATGCAACAAACACCTCATGGTGATTAACCCAGAAAGCCATAACTGGCCAAAGTGCATAGAAGTGGAGGAAAGATGTAAGAGTCAGAGGTGGTTGACGACTACAAGCAAACAGAGTTTTTCAGACAGCTGGGAAGCTACTCAGATGAACCTAAGTAGTGGTAACATCATGCACAATACTCACACAACTCAAGCCAGACAAAATCCCAGCATAGAAGAAGGAAAGTGGGGAACAAGCCCCAACCATAACTGACAAGCTATTCTCAACCGATAACTACTGGGAGAGGGGGAGCTGATTTTCTTTAAGGATGTGATGCCAGATGTGTTAAGCAGGCTCCAGTGGATGGACCCACATCAAAGGGACAATTAGGGACACAAACGACTCAATAGGCCTTTAAATATATGACAAAATCATGAAATCCTGTAGGGGGTTATAAGAGGGGTGCAGATAGATGAGGAGGGGGGCCTAAATATCATGAAAAATAATATTGTATGAAATTCACAAAAATTCAATTTATACAGACAAAATAATTTTCTTCTTTAGATACTAAATTAAATCATCTTAAAGAATGCTTTAGGACAGCTGTTTGATTTTTATCCCAAAGTGATTGTCAGTTCCTTTATACCAAACAAATGAAGTCATTTATTCACCCTATTGTAAAGGAAACATCGATTCAAGAGGAGAAAGGTCCTCCCTGGACATGAACTTCGCCCATCAAATAAGAACATGAAGTAGCTGCAGGTGGTTTCAAAGAGAGGCAGCAAGAACCAGGAGGGATGAAGGGAAGAAGTTTGGATGCTGCTTTGAAAATAAGATCCAGGAGAAGTAGAAGCAAGTTGGGAAAAATGAAGTTACTGAGGCATAAAAGCATTAGACTAAACACAACTTAAAAGTTCCTTCTAACTCTTCAAGTTAATGATTCTCAGAGGTAAACTCTACTGTATCTGTGAAGTTAATGTGATCATTTGCTGCAACAGGACAAGAACTGTATCTAATTTACTTTGTTCAGTGCATGAAACAATATTGCAAATAGGATGCCCAGGAGGTATATTGTCTAAACTGGAATATTTTCTAAAGACAAAGGAGACATTATTAAAAATTATAGACTCTCCTCATGACTGGTGGAGGGTCCTCTACACAGATATGACTGATGCTGTGTAACGATACCTCTGCCGCTGGAAAGCCAGCTGGAAATAAGCAGCTGTGTTGGTTTTTAAGCCATACCTAATTGAGGAACATCTGGTGGCAGGTAGCCAGCCCATTAAAAATCAATTACACTCAACAACTTGCATCTGAACCATACTGCACCAATCTCCTCACACTCATCAGATCCACATGTTCCTGAATAAACACACGCACCACTCAGGCTAGTGCCTTTGAACTTCATGTGGTTGGAAGTGAATTTCATCAGTTGCTCTCCTCTGACCCACAGAAAAGAGAAGGGTTTTTGTTGATCCACTCCTGACTGTTGACAGGGCTGGAGACCAGTCAACAGTTTAAATAAAGCTCCCAATGCAAGGGTAACCAGAAAATTCACTTCTCTGGGCAGCTCTGTGGGGTATGTAATATATACTATAAATAATAGAGACTGGTTCTAAAACATAAGGAAGTGACTGGGATTGTGGAGTCATCTTGGGGGGTGGGGTATAAGGAAATCAAGATTCAAATTAAAACGCAAGTTTGGAGTGTAGAAAGTTCTATATGAATTCCAACTCAAAAGCTGTATGCATATCTGTGTTGGGGGGTTCTATATGCACTGTAAATGTTGGAGAATAATTAGTGAGAAAGCCAGCCTTCCCCTGTGAGAAACATCATCCCGAGAGTTGTTATACTAGAGAAAAATGGGTGAGGGGATGATAGTAGCCTGACATCTAGATTAAAGGCCAAAACATAATTAAAGTCATCTTTGGAACAAACCTGTCAACAGCATCAGGAAAAATGAAGAAAGTTCCAGATGCTTTGCAGATCTATGAGTTCTGCTCACAGATAACACTGAAGTAGAAGATAAAATTATTTTTGAAAATAACAATAATTGGGGCTGGAAGATGGCTCAGCAGTTAAGAACACTGTTCTTGCAGAAGACCCATGTTCGAATCCCAGCACCCACATGGCTGCTAACAACTGTTGGTAACTCCAGTTCCAGGGGATCCTACAGCCTCTTCTGTCTTCTGCAGGCACTACATGACACAGGTGTACTTACCTACATGTAGACATAATACTCATACACATAAAATAAAAATAATAAATAAAATATTTTTAAAAATAAAAATAATGATTTTCAAAAAACACCTTTATATATGCAAAGGTATTTAACTAAATCAGCATTGAAAATAGGGGACTGGAACAGGGGACTTCTGTACCTTCTTTCCTGATCCCAAGAACAAACAGACAAATCACAAAGTGTTTTTCTTCCTTCCTTCGTTCCCTCCCTTCCTTCCTTCCTTCCTTCCTTCGTTCCTTCCTTCCTTCCTTTCCTTTTCACTATGAATGATCTGAAAGGACAGTAAGCAAATTATGTGATATCTTGTAAATGGAACAATAAAAGATAGCTCTGTTCTTTGGAGTCACTTTGTTTAATCCAATTTTTCTATAGATCAATATAATTTTAAACACAAAATGCATAAAACAAATGAGTTAATTAATTATCTTGACTGTATTTCAAACACTCCCTTCCCCTTTTAAACTATGACTTAAGGATTGATTGTCTATTTATAATTAAATTTTAATTCCGGATTTGGAAAGAACCTTAAAGATCATTTAGTTCAATCCTCTTCTGTATAGATGAAGTAATTGAAACTTTGAAGGGTGACCCAGGGTCAGACTTACTTTAGGCCATGTACTTGTAAATGGAGACTGGACCCTCAGAGTCAGAGCTCCTGGCTCTAAGTCCTTTGCTGTGTTTTTTCAACTATTTTTAAAATGTAAGGCTTATATTTTATATTGACATGTTTATGAAGATCTAAGCCTGATTATGATATAATGTAATTTAAACCATATTCAGTCACTGGAATTGAAATATAAGCAAATTAACACTTGTTAAGTTGGTTAACTATTCTTCATTCATGGGTGTAAAAAGCTGTAATTTGACATCTATAATTTCTTATAATATTCACTTACATAGAACACATACACAGATTTGTGATCATATAAATACTGCAATACATGTATATATATTTAAATTTTGCACTATAAAATATTGTAATTCTATATTAGAGTTTATCTACAACATGAGACCAAACATCTTCAGTCATAGCCAGTACAGTTTGGCATATAAACTAATTATATAAAATATGATTAATAATGTTCTGTCAGTGTTAAGTAGCTCCATGTTTCTGTACAGTATTCAGGATTATATTTCTAGCTGTACCATAAAAACTCCCTGCTCACTCATCAGAAATCACTATTTCAAGTTTACTCTTGCCTTAGAAAATAATCATTCAAACACTTTTACTGTAAGGTATGGCTTTTTCCTGACAACATCTGTTGCTCTGAAACAGAAGAGTACCCAGAGTGACAAAGAAGGTGTTTCCTACTATTTTACCCGTGCTGAAAGAATGGGCCAGAGAGCTGTACAGCCATAACAATGTGAAAATCTTTATATGAATTTGTTCACCAGAGACTTGTCAATAGGCTGAGCCATATTGGATCTGGCAGTCTTTCTACTGGGACAGTATTTGCCTTGAAGTACTATCTTTTCTCTTTTTCAATGTCAGCCTGAAGGCTCTTAGACAACATATGTTCATTTCATGTCTTAGAGATATTGCTTCTGGTATTGCGAATGCATTACCACATCGAGCTTCTTTGTAAAACAGATGGTACATATTAAGGTCTCTGTTTCTTGTACAGTTTCAGTAACAATGGCACCGCATTCTTCACGTTGACAAAAGTATCATCAGCATCATGCGGTGCGGCCCTAGACCGTGTCAGGATGGTAAATGAACACTTCAAACAGAAAGATCAATGATGAAGGTGAGCCAAACCCCTCAGAGAACTCCAATTTGAAAGTGGTCATTCCTTGAAACTGTTCTCTTAAAAATTTAGCCAGGAAATACTCTGTTCTGCTCTTCAGAGACCCTCTGTCAAATGGCTTTTCATGTAAACACAATGACAGGTATACAGAATAGTCAACTTTTAGAAAAGATGGTTTGAAGTACACACCCTGACCTCTCAGCCAGGCTGTTTCAGTGAAGTGATAGCTTAAGAATTAAAGTATTTCTTAGCTAGGTGTTCCTAACTATGCCACTGAACACTGATGGGAGACACTCTAAGAACCAGGCTACATTAGGGTTCACAACCACATTTAGTTATACTTTAACAAGTTTATGGCATATGCTATGATTCATAATCATTTATTTGAAAGAATCTGCAATGAACACTAAAGAGAAGTACTATTGAATGAGAATTTTAGATTTTGCAAATTCGTGAATTTGAAAATTTACACTGATCACATAACTTTGCTAAACAAAAATGACTTCTAATTCTGTCCTACTAACTGATAACTGTCCAGAATGCTATTTTTTCTATTTTTAAGGTCTATTGTTATTTTTATTTATGTGTGTTTGGTAGTGTCTGTGTGTGTGTGTGTGTGTGTGTGTGTGTGTGTGTGTGTGTGTGTGTGTGTATGTGTGGTGTTGTGTGATGTCTTTGTCTTTAT
>NW_008330314.1:723393-727293 GCF_000622305.1 Nannospalax galili
ACATGTATGAGGTTGCCTACAAAAGTCAGAAGAGAGAGCATCAGATCTCCTAAACCTGGAGTTACAGGCATCTGTGAACCACCCCACCTGGGTGCTAGGAACTAAACTCGGGTCCTCTGGAAGAGCAGTATGCATTTTTAACCACCCAGACATTTTTTATGGCCCCTCCAATTTTTTTCTATAGTTTGGAAGACATTAAAACAAATATATTTGCTTTTAGAATGTACTCAATTTTTAGTGAGTTTTATTTTCTATAGTTTTTTAAGATAAAATTTTCATTTTAATGGAAATAATATAACCAAAAACGTGAAGAACAATGGTATTTTTTAACAAATCAGCAAATATCTAATATTTATCAAATTCTTATTTGGGGTAGCTATTTTCTAAGTAGTGGGGCTATAATACACACTTGGGGAAAGAGCTGTTCCCTTTCCTTGCCTAAGTCCTTTGTTATACGCTTCTATTACTGAACTGCAGAGAAGTTGCAGGGACAGATACAGTGGGTCACAGACAAAATGAAGAAGTGAACATAGGAACAGGACTTTGGGAGCAAGAAGAGCCTAGGTGGGAGACTAATGGGCATGAAGGAGGGCAAAGAGTGTGCAACTGACTAAAATTATACATACATGCAGGAAACTGTTAAAGAATTTTAAAAAAAGAAAAAAAGAAAAAAAAAGTTTCTCCTGGCTACTTGTGTCTTCTCAATATGGGAGGAAATTTTCAACTTTTTTCTCTGATTACTTTGATGTTCTGTATAGGGTTCTCGAACATGATGTGTATTATGTTTGATCATACAGTTTTGACCCTTCCTTCTGTTAAAGTGATATGACACATGCTTTTTTAGTTTGGCAGTGTTGAAACATCCTGCATCCCAGAGATAAATTCTACATGTTCATGGCAGATAATCCTTTCAGTCTGAATTTTCTTTGCTACAGTTTCCTTGAGGATCTAAGTTCTTTAGGGAGGCTGGACTGTGTTATTCTTATTGTACTCGTTTTTGTTCCTTGGCCTAGCAGAGTAAAATAAGATGGGAATATGTCCTTTTCTTATTCTTTGTCGAGAGAATGATTTTAAGTGTTTACAACAACAACAATAAAGCTGAAAAATATTTTTGTTTAAATTGTAGGTATGATTTAATAGTAAAACTCTGAAATTCTGTGCTTTTCCATGATAGCAACTTTGCCATAAGATTGCATCAACTTACTCATTACTGGTCTATTCATTTTTAATTTCTTCTTCATTCAATTTTTGTATGTTTTATGTATTTTGGAATTTAATTCTTGTGGGATAACATTTATTGGTATATAATTGGTCACTCTAATTTCTTGTGATACTTTTTATTAGCATGGTATCAGTGATAAATTTTGTATTTCGTTTGTGATTTCATTTATTTTATTCTTCAGTCTTTTTTCTCAGTCTGACTAAATAAAGATTTGGTGATTTTGTTTTTTTTTTTGCAGAAAATCAACTCATTGATTTGGTTATAATTTTGTATTCTTGTTTTTCATTTATTTCTTCTCTTGTGTTCATTGTTTCTTTCTACTAATTTTTCCTAGTTCCTTTGAGTATGAAATCATATTATATATTGGAAACCTTTTCTGTGTAGGCATTTGTTGCTTTCAGAATTTCTTTAAGTCAGACTATAAATTTAGTATGTTTAAGTCTTTATTTTGTTTAACTCAAGATGTATTATTTTGGGGGATACTGAACCTAAAGTCTTGTGCTTGCTAAATATGTGCTCTACCACTAAGAAACTACCCATCTTCAGCCCTTTTTCTATTTTTTTTTTCTGAAACAAGTTCTCAACAAGTTGCCCAGGAGCCTTGAAGTCACTATGGAGCCCAGGAAGAACTTGAACTTGTGATCCTTCTGCCTCTGCTACTCAAATAGCCAAGGTTACAGACCTGTAACTACCAGACCTGACTTCCAAATATATATTTTGAGATTTTTGTGTTTCCTTGACAATTCATAAGCATCCTTGTATTTTCAGGCATTTTGGAATATTCCAATGTACCTCCTGCATTCTTTCTATATTCATAGCATTGCTAGGAAATATTTTTAATAAATATTTTATTTATTATTTTTATTTTGTGTGTATGAGCGTATTGCCTGCATGTATGTAATTGCACCTGTGCCCTGCAATGCCCATGGAGGTGAGAAGAAGGTGTCAGATCCCCTGGAACTGAAGTTATGGACAATTGTTGGCTGCCATGTGGCTGCTGGGAACTGAGTCTGGGTCCTCTGCAAGAGCAGCCAGTGCTCTTAATCACCGAGTCATCTCTCCAAATATTCTTGATACAATTTCAATCCTCTTCAATTTGTTAACAGTTATTTTATTGCCTGTGAGCTATCCTGTCCTAGAGGATGTTCTATGAGAAAAATATATCTATTCAGGTGTTTTATTAAATGATTTGAGTTTTATACCTATATTGTCTCAAGTATAGGGTCAAGTCTGATGTTTGGCTTATTATCAGTCTAGGTGATCTGTTTCTGAATATGGAGTATTGAAGATTTTTACTGACACTGTATTGAAATTTTTCTCTCTTCAAATCATTATTTGTGATTAACTACTGTTTAATTAATCCGGTGTTGGGTGCATGTATGTTTGTAATTATTATATCCTCTTGAGAATGTATCCCTTTATTATGTTAAAATGGCCTGTTTGTCACATGCTAACATTTTGCTCCATCATTTGTACCTCATCAAACTATAACTACCTCTCCTTTTTCTTGGCTTCTATTTGCATGGAAAAAACTTTTTTGTTGTTCTTTAACTTTCAATCTATATATGTCCTTTGATGTGAACTGAGTCTTCTCAGCAGCATATATTTGAGTCCATTCAGCCTCTCTATGTATTTTAATTGAAGTATTGAGCCCCTTTAATTTCAAGGAAATTATTAATTGTTAAGTACTTGGTGCTGTTATTATATTAATTTTCTGGTTCTTTTCTAGATCCCGTATTGCTTACTTCCTCTCTTTCCATGTTTCTGTAAGACTATGCAGTTATTTCCAGGTGCATTCTTTCTTGCTTTAAAAATTTTCGTATCTACATTTTTTTTGCTCTGTGGCTATCATAAGGGACACAGTTATATCAGACTATTTTAAGCTGGTAACAATTTAGTTTTGATTGTGGACAAAAACTTTTTTACTTGATCCTTCCAAACATTTTTTTAATGTTTTTTATATTTCTTCATTGAAAATATACAGACTATTATTGTTTCTTTCACAATACAGAATAACAACTAGTTAGCATTTATGCAGTATTAGGTATCATCTAGAGATGATTTAAGTTCTATGTGAGGGAAAACACTCAAAGATATATGCAAATACTGTGCCATTTAAATAAGAGGACCGAATAACTGCAGTTATCCTGGAATTAATACCTGGAATTAACACCTGAATAATACTAAGAAATGTTTATATTTTTGATGTTGAAATTATTCAGAAATATACAGAGTTGAAGAGGTGGCTCAGTAGTTAAAGATACTTGTTGTGCGTTTCTGGTGGCCTGAGTTCAATCCCCAGGACCCATGCAAAAGTGTGAGGAGAAACTCAACTTCATAAATTCTCAAGTCAATAAAAACATTTTTAATTATTTATTTAACAACCAGGTACTTAGAAGAAGCATTTCATTACAAGAGCATTGACATATTCAATAACAATTTCCAGAGCTAAGAAGCATCTCTTTCAAAATTGGCTGTAAATTTTTAGGTTTATAGTTGAATTATTACAGTTACACAATATTGTACTCAGTATAAACCCTGTAAGACATAACATTAAATGAGGTTTTAACCTTTAAAAAAGATCTCTATTTCATTATTAAAATACAGAGTTTCATACAGAAAAATTCGTTTTTAATGCAATTGACATTAACATGTTTGCACATGCGTTTCTAATCTAT
>NW_008330314.1:728158-729256 GCF_000622305.1 Nannospalax galili
CTAGAGGTCTTTGTTTTAGGAGGGTCAGCTGTTCCTCATCTAGCAGCAATCAGTTGTCAATATTCCTTTAGATAAGATTGGGGTCTGCTGTTCATTTTCCCAGTTATATGCTGGATTATTATCTGGGAGTTCATTTGCCCACCCTGGCCAACATCTCTAAAGAAGGTATCTCCTACCTGGCATTGTTGCTTTTATGTAGCCTTTAGCTATGCATATGGACTCTTAAGAAATTATATTGTCCCCTTTATTTTTGGTTATACTTTCCTTTTGGGTGTTTAAGGCCATACAGTTGACCCAGATATACTGATTTATTTTTACTCTTTAGGTCGTTTGAGTATCTGTTCCTTAGGGGTCACATGGGCTTGGGAGGAACCCTGGCTCCTTTCTTTTACCAGGTCTACCTATGTGAAGATAAGTCAAAGGTCTAACTCGACCACAGTTGGCTTTGCTTGGAAGCATGGAGGAAATGATTCCTCTGTGTTGACACTCCTCTTTGTGGACTGGACAGTGAGTGGTTCAAGTCCAACTGGTGGGGTCTCCTCAGACTCCTTGATCAAGAGGACAAGTGACCCAGCACAATTACAGGACATTTTGAGAGATGCTCATAGTCCCCTGGAACTAGTCGACCTAGGAGGGCAAGGAGCAAAAAGTGTCCTTTATGTCCCTCTGACCAAATTATTATAGACCTCAAAGTATGTCTGTTAAAAACCCAAGAAGTTAGTTCGACCAGTCTCATATTTTTAATTACTGTGTGTCATGTAGATAAATCTTAGGTAAAGACCAATTGTTCTCAGATAAACCTTACCTAGACATATCCTTCCTGATCTGCTATGTATAATTTGTCAGTAGGTTGTCTCTGACAACCAGTTGGTTCTCTCTGGTTTTCAAAACTAGCTAGGCATTGTTTATCTCCCACCTTGTCTCACCACTCCATCATGGTTTTTGCTTTTAAGGTGCCTTTCTCCCTTACTAATACCGTTCTCCTATGGTCCTACCTCTCTTGAGCTCCTTCTTTCCCTTTGTCCCCTAGGTTCCTTGTATACCCTTCCCTCCCCCCTCCCTTAAACTAACCCAATTTTTATCCATATCTCCCTTATT
>NW_008330314.1:729517-729609 GCF_000622305.1 Nannospalax galili
GTCTACTCATCAAATGAGGGACACTTAGGTTGCCTCCATTTCTTAGTTATTGTGAAAAGAGCAGCAACAAACATGGATGTGCAAGTATCTCT
>NW_008330314.1:729947-731484 GCF_000622305.1 Nannospalax galili
CTTTTGAGAACTCTGTTCAGCTCCTTAGCCCATCTTTTAATTGGGTTGCTTCTTGTCTTGATTCTCTGTTTTTTGAGTTAGTTATATATTCTGGATATTCTGTCAGATGTGCCCTTGGTGAAGATTTTCTCCCATTCTATGTGTTTTCTCTTCACTTTCCTAGTTGCTGCCTTTGATGTACAGATGCTTTTTAGTTTAATTAGGTCCCATTTGTTATCTTGCCCTTGTTTCCGGAGCAATTGTTGTCCAGGTTAGAAAATCCTTTCCTACACCTACATCTCATAGGATTTTCCCAATATTTTCTTCTAACATTTTCAGAGTTTGAAGGTTTTACATTGAGGTCTTTGAATCATTTGGAATTGACTTTTGTGCAGGGTGAAAGATAGGGGTTTAGTTTCATTCTTCTATAGGTGGAGATCCAGTTTGCCAGCACCATTTGCTGAACATGCTGCCTTTCCTCCAGTTAATGTTCTTGGCCCCTTTGTCAAATATCAGGTGGCTAAAATTGCAATTACTCATATTTGGGTCTTCAATTTTGTTCCATTGGTCTATGGGTCTATTTTTGTGCCAGTACCATATTGTTTTTATGACTATAGCTCTGTAGTAGAGCTTAAAATCTGGTATAGTAATCCCCCCAGCATTGCTCTTAGTAAAAAAAAAAGGGTTGTTTTGGCTATCTGAGGTCTTTTGTGCTTCCATATGAATCTTAGGATGTTTTTTTCCAATTCTGTGAAAAATGTCATGGGGATTTTGATTGGCATTGCATTGAATCTATAAATGACTTTTGATAGGATGGTCATTTTCACAATATTAACTCTTCCTATCCATCAGCATGGGAGGTCCTTCCATCTTCTGATGTCTTGCTCATCTCTTTCTTTAAAGATTTAAAATTTTCATTGTAGAACTCTTAAATGTCTTTGGTGAGGTTTATTCTTAAATTTTTTTGCAGCTATTTTGAAGGGGAGTGATTCCATGTGCTCTTTCTCTGATTGCTTGTTATTGGTATACAGAAACCTACTTTTGTAAGTTAATTTTGTAACCTGCCACTTTACTGAAGGTGTTAATAATTTCTAGAAGGTTTCTGGTGGAATTTTTCACATCACATAAATATAATAACATATCATCTGCAAAAAGGGAACATTTGATCTCTTCTTTTCCATTTATTAGTCCTTTATTTTCCTGTTCTTGTCTTGTTGCTCATGCAAGAATTTCAAGCACTATGTTAAAGAGAAGTGGGAATAGTGGGCAGCCTTGTCTGGTTCCTGATTTCAATGGGAATGCTTCCAGTTTTTCTCCATTTAGAAAGATGTTCGCTGTGGGTTTGTTATATATGGCTTTAATTATGTGGAGGTGAAAAACCTCCAGTCCAATTCTCTCTAGGACTTTGAACATAAATGCATGTTGAATTTTGTCAAAGAACTTCTCTGCATCTATTGAGATGACCATGTGGTTTTTGTCTTTGAGCCCATTTATATGATTTTTGACATTTATTGACTTATGTATGTTGAACCATCCCTGCATCTCTGGAATAAAACCA
>NW_008330314.1:731609-737569 GCF_000622305.1 Nannospalax galili
TTCTTGCTTTGGTATTAAAGTGATGCTGGCTTCACAAAAGGAATTTGGAAGTTGTCCCTCCATTTCTATCTTTTTGAATAAATTAAGTAGTATTGGATGTAGATCTTTAAATGTCCAATAGAATTCTGCTGTAAATTCACCTGGTTCTGGGCTTTTTTTAGTCAGGAGGTTTTATATTACTGTTTCAATTTCTTTTTGTGTTATGGGTCTGTTTAAAGCTGTTCATCTCTTCTTAGTTTAGTTTTGGTGGTTCCCATGCCTTTAGATATCTGTCCATTTCTTTTAGGTTTTCAAATTTAGTAGCATATAGGTTTTTAAAGTATTCCCTTGTAATGTTCTGTATCTTTCTGGTGTCTGTTGTTATTTTCCCCTTTCATCTCTGATTTTGTTGATTTGGAGGTGCTCTTTCTTTCTTTTGGTTAACTTGCCTAGCAGCCTGTCATTCTTCTTTATCTTTTCCGAAGAATCAGCTCTTGGATTTCCTGATTCTTTGTATTTTCTTTGTTTCAATTTCATTAATTTCTGCCCTGATTTTTGTTATTTCTTCTTGTCTGCTGGGTTTGGGTTTCATTTGCTGTTGCTTTTCAAGTGTCTTGAGTTGCAATGTTAAGTCATTTGTTTGTGTTCTTTCTCATTTTTTGATATAGGCATTTAGAGCTATAAATTTCCCTCTAAGGACCACTTTCAGTGTGTCTCAGAGGTTTTTTTGTGTTGTACTGTCCTTTTCATTATGTCCTTTTCATAGTTCCAGGAATACTTTTATTTCTTTCTTAATTTCTCTTTTGACCTATTCATCATTCAAGAGTGTGTTGTTTAATCTCCATGTGTTCATGTGGTGATTAGGGCTTCTTCAGGTACTGATTTTAAGCTTTATTGCATTGTGGTCTGATAGAAGTATGGAATTATTTCAATCTTTTTGTATTTGTTGAGGTTTGTTTTATGCCACAGTATATGGTCGATTTTGGACAAGGTTCCCTGGGGTGCTGTTTAGAAAGTATGTCCTTTGGTGCTTGGGTGGAATACTCGGTAGATGTCTGTTAAATCCATTTGATATATGGTATGGTTTAATTCAGATGTCTCTCTGTTAACTCTCTTCCCTGTTGGCCCTTCTAATGGAGACAGTGGGGTATTGAAGTACCCTACTATTAATGAGTTGGGATTAATGTGGGTCTTAAAGTCCTGTAGTATTGTTTTTATGAAGTTGGGTGCATCAGAGTTTGGTGATTATATGTTCATGTTTGTAATATCTTCATGATTTATTATTCCTTTGATCGGAATGAAGTTTAGTTTTAGGTTAAAGTCTATTTTGTCAGATACTAGAATTGTTATGCCTGCTTTTTTCTTAGTACCCTTTGCTTGGTATATTTTTTTCCATCCTTTCACTTTAAGATAGTGTCTGTCCTTGAAAGTGAGATGTGTTTCTTTCAGACAACATAAAGATGGGTTTTGTTTCTTAATCCATTCACCCGGTCTATGTCTTTTGACTGGGGAGTTCAGTCCGTTAATGTCTAAAGTTATTAATGAAAGATGAGTATTGAATCCTTTTATTTTTATTTTTGTTTACATTCGTGATATAGCTGTACTTTTCCACAGTTATACCTTCACTGAATTTCTTTCTGTCACCCCTTGTGTATAGTCATTCTTTTCTTCAGTTCTTTGTATTGCTTCCAGAACTCTCTGAAGAGCTAGTTTTGTGGACATGAATTCCTTCAGCCTATTTATGTCATGGAAAATTTTTCTTTCCCCTTTGACTATAATACAGATTTTGGCTGGGTAAAGTAATCTGGGTTGGTATCTCTGTTCATTTAGAACTGGGGATACTTTGGCCCAGGTTCTTCTGGCTTTCATAGCTTGCACTGAAAAGTCAGATATAATTCTGATGGGTTTTCCTTTATATATGACTTGTTTCTTTTGTAGCTTTCAGTATTGTCTCTTTGTTCTGTATATTTAGTGTTTTAAAAACATTAAAATGTGTTTTTAAACACTATGTGTGTTAAACACTATGATGTGCTGTGGAGAGTTTCTTTTCTGGTCCTGTCTGTTTGGTGTTTTATCTTCTCCTTCCTGTATGCCTGTGATTCATAAGTTTGGTCTTTTATGCTGTCACACAATTCCTGCATATTCCATTCTTGTGGTTTCTTAAATTTTTCAAAATCTTTTCTTGAGTGGTCTAGTTCATCCATTTTGTCTTCCACTCTTGATACTCTCTTTTCCATTTCATTCATCGTATTGGTTAAGCTTCCTCCTGTTGTTTCTAATTGGCTTCACTTCCTTCTTCATTCAGCCTGAGTATTCTTCAATATTTCTAACTCTTTTCTGAATTCATTGGGAAGTTTATCCCTGTCTTCCTTCAGTTCTTTATTTTTTGTTTGTGTGTTATTTAAATTCACTGAATTCTTTTACCATGTTTATAATTTTTCTTTTGAGTTCCATGTCCTCTGTTATCTCTAAGGCTTCTCATTGTACTCCTCTAGAGGACTATTGGCATTTGGTGGTGATATATTATTTTGGTTCTTCATGTTATTATTTTTTCTCTGTGATTTTGACATGTCAATTTCATTTGTAGTTTCTGATTCTTGTGGTAGACTCAATCCTTCAGGTTTAGGTCTGCTTCCTTTTGTGAACTTTATGTGTCTTTATGGTTTACTTTTTGGGCATGAAAAGCTGGTTCCTCTAAGCTTCTGTTTCTCTCTTTTGATTTTATATTTGAATGGCCATATTGCTTTTGTCTTATGAAGTTCCTACAGAGGATCAAGTGAGGATCAAATGTTCTCAGGCTTTCTCCCAAGTTCTGGATCCCTCCAGGAAAGATTTTGGCCTCAGGAATTTGGGGGTTGGACTGGCCTGGGAATCCGGCCCAGGAACAATGCTGGTCTAAGGCTGCTGGTGGCTGTGCCACCCAGAGATGCAAAGGAAGATCGGGGTGGGAAGTGGTCCCAAGGGCTCCTGGGGACTGCACTGAGGAGCTGGGTTGGATCAAAGGATCAGGAAGAGGAAAGGTCAGCCCTGGTGTCCAGGAAAGTGGCTGGAGGGTCAAGCTGGCCCAGGGAAGTAGAGGGAGGTGAGGACATGGTCAGGCCCAGCGTGCTCCTGGGGACTGGAGAAGGAACTGTGTTGGTCTGGATGCAAAGGATCGGGAAGCAGTGGTGGTTAATCAGGTGTCTGGGGTGCTAAGAGAAGGAATGGGACAGGACCCAGGCTAGGAGGAGAGACTGGCAGAGGAGATGGGAAGGTGAATGAAGCTGGGGGAGTCAAGGTATGGAGGGCGCCTTCGACTTACCCTGGAGAGAGGCCTGCCGGTCAGAGAGAGGCCTTGGGTCATGCAGGCCCAGGGAGCAGAGGAAGGTGAGACAATAAAAATATTTTTTTAATCTAAATATGATAGATATTTCTTTGGGTTTTATAAAACAGTTTGTGGTTTTGATATCAGAGTTCTCATATTGCATGCTATGCATTCTTTCAATTACTATAGCTGGTATATGTAAGTTTGCTGTTCCCTTCACACTGAAGTTATAAGTGTTTACATCTCTATTATATGTTAGATTATTCTGTATGACAGTGTACTCACTTTACCAGCAAGTTTTGTTCTTTCATATGTTTTTTATTACTAATTAGTCCCTTTTCTTTCAACTTTAGAATTCCTTTAACATTTCTTTTAAGACTGGTATAGTTGGCTAGACACAGTGGCCCTCAGGAGGCAGAAGCAGGTGGATCTCTATGAGTTCAAAGCCAGCCTGGTTTACATAGTGAGTGTCCAGGCAATGTCCACATAGTAAGCTCCAGTGCCAAAAAACAAACAAAAAAGACTCTCATAGTGGGAACAAACTCCCTTTTCTTCTGATTACATTTATTGTTCTTTTATTTCTAGGGAAGTTCTTCTAGACAAAGCAATCACAGATAATAGTTGATATATTCATTTTCTCAGAACTTTGAATGTGTCATTCTACTCTCCTGCTATTCAGTAATTTTAGCTAAGAAATCTGTGTTAGTCTTATAAGACCTCTTTTATATGTGCTGTGCTTATCCTTTCTTTCTACTTTAAAGAGTCTTTCTCTTTAATTTTTGAGAATTTTCTTATACCATAGTGTGTTGATATCTTATTTCAGTTGAATTTGAGTAGAGACCTTTAAGTGTATTGTCTGTTTGTGTGTAAGTGTACCCATGTCATACAATGCCCTCAGAGGTGTGAAGAGAGCATTAGATACCTGGAACTACAGTTACAGATGATTGTTAGCTACCATGTGGGTGCTGGAAATTGAACCTATGTCCTCTGCGAGAGCAGCCAATGCTCTTGGCCCCTGAGCCATCTCTCCAGCCCTTTACTATTATTTTTCAAATAATAATTTAAATATTTGTTCTTTTGATCCTGTCTCATAAATCCTACAAGAGTTTTCATGTCTTCTCAATATTTGTTCTATTCTCTTCTAATCTTACTACATTTTTCAATAACTTTTCTTTGAGTTAAGAGATTACTTTTTTTTTCTTGATAATTTCTACTGTTGGCACTGTCTATCACATTTTTCATATTCTTAATTTTCCATCTATAGGTATTTTTTCTTTCAAATTTCATTATCTATGTTATAGCTGAGTAATAATTTTCTTACTTCATTAATTATTTTCTTAATGCCTGCAAAATTTTCTTAAAACAATCTTTTGAATTCATATATTTTCAGTTCTTTTAGATCAGCTACTGAAAGTGGATGCCCTTTTGGAGGTGCTGGGTCCCCTTGGTTTGACGTTTCTTGGTTGACTTATACTGCTATTCATACATTTGGTGGAACTCTCTCCCCCAAGAATCTTAGAGATACAAGAGCATATGATGGGCGTGTTACACTGATTCTGGCATAAATGAATAAACTTGGGTAATTTATCAAGGCCAGTCAGTGGTGGTAGAGATTGCAGGGATCCACAGGTCCAATGCTATGGATATATACAATAGTCCTGAGGGCTTATGGGGTCATTGGTAATGATGGTTTCTAAAATAGTTGTGAACCCTTTTCTCTCAGCATGAAGTTCTGCTTGAGGAGCTCCCTCTCAGCATTGGCTAGTGCTTGTGGACTAGCCTGAGATGGCATTTGCACTCAGGTATCAGTGGCAACTAAGGAAAATCTATGGTTGAGATCTAAAGCATGTTGTTTTTTTGTTTATTTGTTTTTAAATATTTTATTTATTTTTATTTTATGTGTATCTGTGTATTGCCCGCATGTAGGTAAGTGCACCCGTGTCATGCAATGTCCACAGAGAACAAAAGAAGCTCTCAGATCCCCTGGAACTGGAGTTACAGACAGTTGTTAGCTGCCATGTGGGTGCTTAGATTTGAACCCAGGTCTTCTGCAAGAACAGCCAGTGTTCTTAACAACTGAGCCATCTCACCGGCCCCACAGCATGTTTTTTTTTAAATGTATGTGTTTATTTTTTGAGAATTTGAGTGGAGTGACCCTGGTTCTAACTTATAGGGTAATTACACTGTTGTTTGTGATATAGGCTCCATTTTTGCTAAGTTTGTCAAAAATGTGAGGCATTGACATTTATGAAGCATCCAGAAAGCCAATCCGGACCAACAGGTATGTAGAGTTGTAATGTAGTTCTGGTGTCAATGGAATGACTAGGTCTTTATGGAACCTGAGGTAGCATCCAAAATAGACATCAGGAGCTTTATTTCAGGGTGCAGAATGTGAACTCATTACTGACAGCAACCGATAGTGTCTGAGATATGTCAGAATGTTCAGTACATCCCTGTAGCCTGGGTCTAAGGGTTGGTAATCATGGGGCTAGCCATCGCTTATGGTTAGAGATATGTATAATGTCTTCATCCCCAATGGGTCCTTTGATTTATGGATAGCATTATATATATATATATATTTTTTTTTTACAGGGTGGTATGTAGATTTATTGGGACAATGCATAAATTCCAGCTCTATACTAGACTTATTAGGAAGTTTAGAATTTCATTTATTGAT
>NW_008330314.1:737611-749689 GCF_000622305.1 Nannospalax galili
GTAAAACTGGAATATAAAAATTTTAAATAACTTGTATAAAGTATAGTTAGCATTGAATGCTCAGTCTGCATAATTTCTATGCTCACATCTTTCCCATTATAAATGAGTTGTCTCTCCATCTATCAAACAACTAATTCAGAGTACCTTCCACTTGTCCTTATTCACATAAAAGATACAAAGAAGGCAGACCATTGATGCTACTCTTGGAACCTGAAAGCCTGGCTTCTAAATTGCTTGCATCACTATGTATTTTCCTGTACTATATTCTGATTATCTAAAAGAATAAGCATTATATATTTTTAATACAGTGATTAAATTTGATATCTCATATACCTCCATCTTGGTGATGAAACTCCTACTCTTTTAAAAAAGATTTATTGATTTCTATTTTATGTGTATTAGTGTTTGCCTGTATGTATGGGCATACACCAGGTGCATGTCTGGTGCCCAGGCTGGACAGAAGAGGGAGTCAGGTCAGAGCCACTGGAAGTGGAGTGATGTGAGTGTCACAAATCAAACCAAGTTCCTCTACAAGAGCAGCAAGTGCTCTTAACCGCTCAATAATCTTTCTTTTGTTAAATGTAACTCCCCTAACTGTTACTTTTTAAATGTAAACATTTGATACATAATTATGTAAATGATATGAACATAATATCATAACATCATGTAGATATCAGAAGTTTGATTGCCTTTATACTGTATTTGGACTTTGGCTGTGAAA
This sequence comes from Nannospalax galili, assembly GCF_000622305.1. Lineage (NCBI taxonomy): Eukaryota > Metazoa > Chordata > Mammalia > Rodentia > Spalacidae > Nannospalax > Nannospalax galili. The sequence continues at coordinate 738,333 of NW_008330314.1, forward strand.
TAAATGGGGTTAAATTCATTGAAACTTATTTTTTAAAGACTAAATAAATATAACATCTGTGGACAGCATGATTTTCTTGGAAGATTTGGAGTTTCAATAACCTGTGGGATATATGAATTTTAGAGCTCATCAATAAGCAATCACTTAATACCTTCCACTTGCTAAATATTCTCCTAGACCAAAGAAACTGAAAATATATGAGACAACATCTTACTTAAAAATCTACAAGCCTTAATAGCAAAGCAGAAAACATACACATTAAGGTCTGGATAATGGAATAACAAAGTGAGTGCTAAGATTATTTAAATTAAATATGCATGAGGTAAGCATTCAAAAGAGGTATTAATTATCAAATATACTAACACAAGAAGACTTCTGGGAAGAAATGAAAAGCTGCACTTTGAAGTTCCATAAATCACATGGCCAATAGCCTATAATTTACCTGTTTTGTGTATCTTTTTATGCACATTGCATACACTAGTATTAAAACAATGCATATGGCATTTACAAAGTCTGCTTATGGTTCCTTGAGGAGATGCATAAGTTACAGAGAAAGGAAATTTTAATATAAAGCAGGTTTACCCTGGGATAGGTAAATTACTATTCCTCTGTTATGAAAGGATCTAGATCCTTAAGTTGCAACCAAGTTCCTTGAGATGCAATACAATAACTGGTGTTTTGTGTTATTCATTGTCCATAAAGTGACTCTCAGCACACTACAGTGAAGCCATCCTTGAGGCTAAGATGCCCATATTGTTGAGCCCATATATGATTTTATTCTAATACATTTAAATGTTGATCATCAACTACTTAGTCAACGCACTACAAAAAGTTGGTAGCCAATGAATAAAAGAACAAACTGTGATATTTCTGGTAAGAATCCATGCATATGATCAATTCTTTAAATTTTTATTTTATGTATATGAGTGTTATGACTGCATGTATGTAAGTACAACCATGTTGTTCAGAGCCCACAGATGATAGAAGAGGGCCTCAAATCTCCTGGAACTGGAGTTATGGACAGTTGTTAGCCACAATGTGGGTGCTGGGATTTGAACCTGGGTCTTCTGCAAGAATAGCCAGTGCTCTTAATGGCTGAGCCATCTCTCTAGTCCCCAAGACCAATATTTATAGGTACTGGAGTCATTTTGAGTAGACCATACATTGATCTTTCCTTCAGTAATTTTTATGCTCTTACTTCAGTTTTTCTCCTTCCATATCCATCATCGTTTTGACAGATTGTTAGATACAATTATGCAGTTACATTATAACTCTTGACATCATTCTGTTTCATCTTCTAAGAAAACAGGTGTCTTTTTGATCTTTTATCCAGAAAGAGGACTGGATAAAAGATGTTGGTATTCAAAAACAACCTACTTCTAGCTGGTGCTCACATACCATGAGGTCCAAAATATTCTCGCTTAACATCTTCAGTTCACAAAGGCATAGATAGGGATGACAACATCATAAGTGCAGTATAAATAAATTATATTTGTTTTGTTGGCAAGTTGTGTCACATATTTAGTGCAAAACCATTCCTGGGATTGGTAACTGTATTTTTATTTTGTTTAGTTAAAAGTTAGTCTACAAATCCTCTGGTGGGGTCTCCATGGCCTCCCTGAACAAGAGGACAGGTGACTCACCACAGTTACAGGACACTTTGAGAGATGTTCCATAGTCCCCTGGAACTTGGTCAACCTTGAAGGACAAGGGGCAAAACTGTCCTTTAAGTTCCTCTGACCAGATTAATATAGGCCTCAAAGTATAGCTGTTAAACATCTAATAAGGTTAGTTCCACCAGTCTGGTACTTTTCATTACCATGTGCTATGTAGATAAAGCTTGGGTAAAAAACCAAATGTTCCCAAATAAACTTTGACTAGATATATATTTTGTTCCTTAAACTAGTTAACTAAATTATGACTTCAGAAATTTTAAGAGTATGTATATATTACTTTTGGTTCATCCTTTATATATCATAACAAACCTACACAGACCTTCATCACTTGCTTATCTTTCTCATTTTTTTTCTGTCTATTCTGGAAAATACTTCCATTTCATATCTTTTTAACATCTTTTACATCCTCATTTTCTTTTTTAATAATTATGAGACATAATAACATTAACAAATAAATTTTCCATCTGATGTGAGAGACCATGTGTGATTAGGGCCAAATTACATACAGTTTGCTGAGAAGACTGAATACTCTGAATACTCTGAATACTCTGGTGAGGGTCCCATGACCCTGCGTGGCCCTCCTTTAATGAATGAGCACAACAAACAACAAGCCCAATTGTGACACTGTTTAGCAATCAGGCACATCTGAAGTCATGATGATTATTTCGTGTAGAAGAGACTGCTGTATAGTATCATATTATTAAAAGGACATGAAATTTAAAAGGATTTGGAGCTAGGATCCACAAATGAGGGAGAACATACATCTTTTACTTTTCTGAGTCTGTGTTACTTCACTTAGTATGACAGTTTCTAGATCTGTCCATTTACCTGCAGATTTCATTATTTCATTTTTCTTTACTGCTGAATAGAACTCCATTGTGTAAATATACTTCATTTTTGTTAACTACTCATCAGTTGAAAGCACAGTGTCCAGTCTACAAAGAGGGTCAACTCAGAGGAAACATTTCCTCTATGCTTCCAAGTGAAGCCAGCCATGGTTGAGCAGGAACTTTGACTTATCTTCACATAGATGGAACTGGTAAAGGAAAGGAAACAGGGGCTCCTTCCAAGCCCATGTGACCCCTGAGGAACAGAACCTGAAATGACCTTAAGTGTAAATATAAATTGATTTATTTTGGCCAACTGTATGGTATTAAACAACCAAAAGGAAAGTATAACTAAAGAGTAAAGTGATCAGCATATTTCTTTAAGAGTTCAAGACATTATACTACTCAGACATTAGTCTTAAGTCCATTTATTTAGACAGTTATTTAGACAATTATTTCTGATTGATGATTTTGTTCTGAATCAGAAAGTGCTGCTCAGATGTAAGACTTCAAATCTTGGTTTGCAATACTGTAGTGTCCACTTGTAGCTAAGGGAGGCAACTCCTTTTTGTTTTAAAATGATGGCCAAATTTGTTTTCTCCCCTATCTAGAAGCCTTTGAGAGGGAACTGGCATTGATTCTAACCACTGAAACAGCTATCAAAATGCCTGAAAGCAAATCCTGAATCCATCACTCTAGAGTCCAGCCTTGGAAGACAAAAGAGAAATGAGGAGGAACCCAATAGAGGGATGCTTTTGGAAGCCCTTGTCAAGAAAGTCCAATGGACTCTCATATAAACATTTGAAATTTGCCCTGTTCTGACTTTTTTCTAGTTCCCTAACTTGTAATGCTAATTACTTTTGCCTTCACTTCTCCTTCACATCTCCTAGTCACCAGTCAAGGACTTTCTTTTCCCCCTTGAGATAAGAATTATGCAATTTAGGAGTCTTTTAGATAGACCCCCCCTGAAGGGTTACCCCAATTGCCTCACCCTGCATCCCTGTTTAACATAGAAGAAGCCAGAGCGGTCTGCATCCCGATTCCCTATCCACAAGTTGGGTAACCTCTTCAGAGGATGATCTGATAAGAATAGGAGGTTGGAATTGGCTGGGCAGTTAGTGTAAAAGACCCTAAAGAAAAGTAGCCAGCTTCTTGGCTAAAAGTCAAAATGTCCTTGGGCCTCTTAACAACATACTCCAAAGGCTAAAAATGTTGAAAATATTTGGGAGCTCTATCTAATCCTTAAATGATTTTAGGGTTGCCTCTTCAGAGGGGGGAATGTTAGAGTGGCAAAAAGCCCCATAAAAAAATAAATACATAAAAGAAGAAGAGTACATGAAGTTATCAGAAAAAAGTGATGGGGGGGATATGGGAGGAGTTGGAGGGGAGGGAATGGGCATGGATTTGATCAAAGCACCTTATATGCTTATATGCCTATATGAAATTTTCAATAAATTATTTTTCAAAAATTAAAAAAAATAAAATGTGAAAAAAAGTTAGTCTGCAAAGCACATAGATGACATACTACAGCTAAACAAAATTCAGTTCTATTTGCAAATAGACATGGTAATGGTGCTGGAAATGCAACCAATAATGTGTCATAGAGAAATCTGGTAAATCTGGCCAAGCAGCCATGGTTGGGGAGCTCACGGGTCTCAGGAGTGAACCTGTTACATTTTTTTTGCTAAATAGACATAGCATAATACTGTCTTCAGAATTCATGTCTCTATATCTATATATTAGTGCAGCTCTCAGACTTCATTAGAGTTTCTTTGTACAGTGGACAGAGACTAACACAGAAATTCACAACTAGAAAAGTACAGAAAAAAAAGTGTGGAGTGTGAAGCCACAAATGCTGTATCTGTATCACTCTTCTCCTGTCAAGGCTCAGGGACCATTGTGAAAGAAGGGACAGAGAGATTCTAAGAGGTAGAGGTTGTGGAAGTCCTGACTCAAACAGTGTCTTCTGGACATAACAGGCCTGCTGTACTCATGAATTCACATTGTGGTTACCTGCAAAAGATCAAGAAAATCAATGTTCTAGCACAGAGGAGGAAAAGCCCCCATCCTAGTTGATGAGCTGTTGATACTTGATGGCTTCTGGAGAAGGGAGAGTCAGTTTTCCTTATGGGTATGTGCCCTGGTGAGTTGACCACACTACAATAGACAGCTCTTCACCCATGGGAATATGCACAGTATAAGCTGAACTCAGCACCTTATTTAAAAAAAATAAAGGACACAAATTTGGGAAGGGGGGAGGGTGGATCTAGATCTGGGAGGAGTTGGGGGAGGAGTAGGGAGTTAATACGATCAAAATTGATTGTATGCATATATGAAATTCATAAAGAATTAGTGTAATAAAATATTTTATTAAAAACAAAAATGTTGAGCTGGAGAGATGGTTCAGCTTTTAAGAGCACTGGTTGTTCTTACAGTAGACCCAGGTTCAGTTCACAGCACCAGCATGATGGCTTACAATCATCTGTAACTCCAGTTCCACAGGATCAGATGCCATCTTCTCATCTCTGTAGGTATGACACAACACAGATGTACAGGCAAGTGGCAATACATACACATAACATAAAATAAAGTAAAAACAATAAAACATAAAATATTTTTTAAAAAAAACAAGAATGTCTAGCCTCTTTGTTGAATCAACCTCTAATTTATTACACAAAGTTTGCTTACTGGGTCTATGTTTCCAAATCAAACAATTGTCCATGAAACATAATTCATTTATTTTACTGTAACTATGCATATTTCCTTGGAAAGTCCAACACTATAAAGAAAGTTAGTACAAGTTACTGGGAAAAAAAGAAACAGAAGGCACATTAAAGAGAAACTTATAAGTTTGGTTTTCAGGTTCCCTATGGATCCTACTTTTGCCCTATAAATAATAATGATGAAAGTAACTGTTCTCACTCAGTAATCTAAAACAAATTTTAAAATTGGTTTTCCATAATGTCAGTCTAACTGTTCCTCTCAATGAAATAGTTTATTCACACAGTTGCATTATCCCTCTGGTTTCCTCCATGGCTTGAGAAAATAATTTTTGAAACTGTAGACTCTTATGCTTTTATCTTTTAAAGAAAGCTAAAGAAAATAGCTAATGCATGATTGATGCTATATATTTATGTATTTAAGCAGAGAAGAAAAAAGTAACCAATTTCAAAATAAATGGATTTCTAAAATCATTAATAAATACTTAGCATCAATGATAATATATATTTGATCATCGTATATATATTTGAACATGGAATGGGAGGACATTGGATTTAGAATGACAGAAATAAGTCTGGAAACATGACTCTAGTACTTGAGATTTTGACTATGGATAGGTCATTGAACAAATCAGGTCCATATATATCAGATTAAGCTAACAATACTGAATTCACACATTAGCAGTGAGGAATAAGTAAGATATTAAATGGAAGGTACCTGAAATAGTACACAGCTCATAGAAGGCTTGCACTTCACTAGTGTTAATAACATGATCAATAAATCATCAGACATTTTCTTTTGTATTCCATCAGTTTGACTGTGTCATTCCTTTAGATAATTGTATTTTTTCTGTGGATTTTCAGATTCACAAATATCTGTGTTATTTCTGTTTATATTCACTAAATTTGGACATTGTAGTCATTTTTATATTTTTCAAATTGACTCTTTCATTTCTTCCTGAAACTCCAATTTCCTACCCATTAAACATTTTAGTAATGTCAAGGTGTCTTCTCACTTTTGACCCTTTTCTTTCCTTCCAGTTTGTTATTTTCTACTGAAGTATTTTCTAGTTTATTGAGTTTTACCTTTGCTATATGCGATTTTATTTAAAGTCATTTTCTCTTAATTTTAGATATAAAACTTTTCTTTATTAAGATATCCCATTTCTCCATATATCATCAACATATCTTCCTGTATGGTTTTAACTGTGATATTAAAATGTTGTCTTAAAATCCTGACTTAAACTTCTAATATTCAATCACTTGAGGGCTGATCTTACTGGTTTTCATTACTCTTAGAAAAAAATCATATTTCCTTCTTTGTCTGTATTCGGTAACTTTAGGTACTATACTGGACATTTGATACTGTGTTTTTACACACTGAATTATGTTATAGTCTTTTAAGGGATATGATGCTTCTTTTATAAGTGGGTAATTAACTTGATTTTGACTCTATTTAATAATGTCTCCAGAGCCTGGCCTGTGGTGCATGCCTTTAATCCCAGCACTCCGGAAGTAGAGACAGGCAGATCTCTGTGATATTGAGGCCTGGAGACCAGTCTGATCAACATAGTGAGTTTCAGGGGAGCTGTTACTACAGGGAGACCCTGTCTCAAAAAGCAAAAACAAAAAACATGTTTCCAGAGCAACAACTCAAATGGAAATTTAAATCTTCTACCTCCACTTGGATTACATCTTGTGCTTATTTGATTTGTAGCTTACTCAGACATGTGAGCTTAATTAAAATAAAAAATATTGGACCTGGGAACTGGAGAGGTGGCTCAGTGTTAAGAGCACCGGCTGTTCTTCCAGAGGACCCAGGTTTAGTTCCCATCACCCATATGACAATTAACAATTGTCCATAACTCCAGTTCCAGAGGATCCAACACCTTCTTTTGACCTGCAGGGGCATTGCATGGTATGTGGTACACTTACATACATGTAGGCAATGCGTGAAAACATATAAAATAAAAATAAAATATTTTTTAAATATTGATTTTGTACATTGTGGCATTCTTTCTTTTGTTATTTCTTTTTCAAAAACAATCTTTTATTTATTTTATGTGTAGGACTGTATTGCCTACCTGTATGTAACTGTGCCAGTGTCATGCAATGTGAATGGAGATCAGGAGAAGGCATAAGAGGTCAGTAGAGAGCATCGGATTCCCCTGGATCTAGAGTTACAGTGGTTGTTAGCCACCATGTAGGTGTTGGGAATCAAACCTAGTTCTCTGTAAGAGCAGCCAGTGCTTTTCACCATGAGCCCTCTCTTCAGTCCCTCTTGTTTCTTTTTAAATTTCTAGAAGTAGTATCTAAAAATCTATCTTCCCTTTTTAGTAAACCAAGAAAAAAACTGCAAATTTCCAAAGAGGCTGACTTTTCTAAAAAAAATAAATAAATTACAGAAAATTGCTTACAACTTCCTAGTGCAGTCTCAGAAGTATCCACTCCCTTTTATCATTCACCTGCTTTTGGTTGCTTGTCAATGTCCTTCAGTCAGTGTCTTGTATGCTGGATACTGTTTGGAGTAGTTTTCTGTAGGAAGGTTGGGTCACTTAAATGCTTATTCTATGATAGTTGCTGTGAATAGTTTAGCATATTTTAAAGGTATCTGTATTCTCCCACAGAAATAGACAAAACAGCCAGTAAAAATGAAACAGAAAAAAACATTATTTGCAAAAGTAGCTCGAACAGGTGAGAAAAGCATCTATTAGAACAAGGCAGCAGAATCAGTAGCTCTGGCAGGAAGAGAGCAAGCAGCATAATGTTCCTCAGAGGCTGCAGTCACAAAGGTTGGCCGATCATTTTGGGAAAATCTGGGGCACAGCTATGTGCAGTGAGAATGTGGGGTTCATAGCAAGGTAAGAGACCTGAAGCAAACTTCAGTATGGAAGTTCTCAGAACTCCTAACAAAACAAAAAGCCTGATCTCCTTTGCTAGGAAAAGCCACCTACAAAAGACAAGCTTCTGGGACTGGAATGTCCATTGCAGCACAGGAACAGTAAATACAGAGCAATGGGATTCAAGTAAGAAAGACGGCAGAAGGCACGAAGCTCAGAAAGTACTTTATTGAAGGAGCAGCCAAAGCAGAATCTCTAGTGACATGAAAACAGACAAACCTTTATAAGCAATGAGAGATAAAGGGGGGTGATGTCTTTTTGGATAGTAAAGCATGCTGCAAAAGCAGGTCAACAACAAAATGTGTGAATTTTTTTAAATGAGCTAGATAAAAATAATCTATTGAAAGAACACAAGTGAAATGTTAAAACACTCATCTAAAAACTCTGTATCTGAAGTGAAATTAAGCAAAAATAATATTTTAGAAAGAAAAATTAAATAAAGCAACACAAGAATAAACAATAACTATCTGAAGAAAAAACAAAAAAGTGAAAAAGGATGCAATTTTAAATTCAAAGAAATTAGGGAGGTGCTTTAGCTGTGGTGTCATGAAGAAGAGATGGAATCCACTCTGGAAGAAAAAGGATAAAACATTAAGCTGAATAAAAGTCACCGAAATAACTATGCCAGGATATTGAAATTGACAACTCTTATCAAACAAATAGGGATGAGTTGGGGAAGAATAGGAGTAATTTGTATTCCTCTTTCCTGTAAGAGCCATACCCTCCCACAGGAACCCCACCTACACACAGAAACAAACCAACAAACGACAAATCCAAGAAAAAAAAAATGAAGGACAAAATGAATAATTATACATGAATGTATAGGTTAGGTGAAGAACTTTTCATTTGAAAAGTGAAGCAAAGCTTTTATTAAGAATAGATATTTAATTACATATGATTACCTTCTCCTTAGAATAATAGTGTTCTCCATGTGCATCACTAATCGCCTGGTTTCCTTCAAAGCTGCAGAAAACATTCACAACCCACCATATCACCTCCAAAATGTATGACATCAAAAATAGATTAGAGGTTTTTGTGATTTTCTTCTTCAGCATCTCTAATTGTAGAAAACACATGTATTTTGCAGAATGAAGAAGGCAATTCCAGACTTCCCTCCTGAAGTCTAGAAGATCTGTCTGTTCCGTAGGAACAAAGTGAGTTGCCTGTTTGTAGAGATGTTTTCTATATTTCTTTTTTATTTACTTTAATTTTTATTTTTTATTGAATTTTTGTGATTTTCACACAATATATTTTGATCTTATATATCCTCTGCCTTACCTTATCCACACCTTCCCTTACTATGCCCAATTTCATTAATATAAATATATATATATAAACACAAACAGACATGTGTGTGTATATGTGTTTGTGTGTGTGTGTGTGTGTGTGTGTGTGTGTGTGTGTGTATACAGTAAAAGCTGTACCCCTAATGCCCTCTCTATCTACTGGCTCCTAGTTAACCTACTAAGAACCATACCTTTGAAAGAGACTGACTGTCCCCCTCCCAGCAGCCATCAGTAACTGCAATTTTGTCTTCTTTGAGCTTGCATGGAACTTGTGCATGCTGTCACCATTGCTGTGAGTTCATATGAGTAACTGAATAGCTGTATGAAAAAATCAGTTTCCTTGTGGTCATCCATCACCTCTGGCACTTGCAATCTTTCTGCTCCCTCTTCTACAACAATCCCTGAGCCTTGGGAGGCAGAAGTTTGATATAGGCATCCTATTCAGGGATAAACACTCCTGCAGAGCTATTTTTAACATTTGAAGTCTACTGCAAGAATTTGGAGTTCTCACATTCTGGTAAACTTCTTCTTTTATTGTGACTAGAATTTAGTCCCATAGCAATTAAATTTGAAGAGCACTGTTTATTCAAACAAGTTAATGTTTATGTTTTTAAATTTTCACCATCTCTGGGGCTAACTGAAGGATTTCAGATAACTTACTTTGATGTGTTTAAAATGCAAACCACTGTGCACATTAATGTTGTTAATGAAATGTGGGAATCATCTGTTTATGTATTTAAAACTCCACAGATCCTAAGTCTTCTATTCAAAACTGTATCCAATCCACATCTAGGTAATGTCTCTAGATATGAATCAATTACCCAGCAACTCCCATGATTACACAAAACCTTGTTTACCTAAATGTTTTGCTGTCCCAGAACAATTTTGATAAACAGCCTTTATTGTCTGATCTGCACAAATGTACTTCCATGCATTCTCAAACAGAGTCATCGCCAGCACACCTGTCTCCCTGCTGTTACCTGACTTTTTGATGCACTCATTGGAAATGCAAATCACTGTCATGTCAAAGATTTGATTTTGCAGCTTATGTTTCATTTGTCAGAAGTTCTTTCATTCATATCATTATTTCATTTATTTATAAAGCTATATATTCTATAGGTAAAACTATGATGACTTTGGATCCCTTAGAAAACACTAAATCATGGCAACATCATTTTTATTTATCTTTCTCCTAGCTATCAAGGAAAAATATTTGCTTGCTTGGTTATTGTAGCAATACTGGGTTTTTTTGTGTTGTTGTTTGTTTTGTTTGTTTTTGTCTTTAATACTAAGAGATCATTAGATCAATTACAAAGTCAAGAAAGTATATTATCACTAGAAAAATTTTGAGCATCCCAACCTCACCAAAAAATACACAGAGATTTTAATTAGTGGAAGAACAGGATCTGAGTAACTCGTATTCCAAGGCTTCACTTCAAAGAGATACTATAGTCAATACAATGCTCGGAGGATATTGCTCTTTCATTATTTACAGCACTAGAGATTTAAAACAAGGGAATCATAATGGTCTGGGGAGATTTAACCAAGTTCTTCTACAGCATCTGAGAACAGATTATAAAAATGTGCAGACTTCCCTATAAATATTATTTTTTAGTAGACTTCTTGTATGTTTCCATAACAAAGGAAGCCAGTCTACTTTAGTCATGAAAGACAATGAGGCAGATTTTCTAACAAGAGGGATAAAATAGGCACTCAATTCCTAAGTCCTGGGGTCTTATTTTTCAGATAACTTACAGCATTTAAATGTGTTAGAAAACTAACAAAATAATTTTATAATGGCATAACACTTTAAATCAGACTATATAGATCTTAATGAAAGAAGACATTAGTGATTCATCATATAATCACCAATTTAGGAAACAGAAAAAAATATTTACTGATTTTTGCACCAGATATCTTATATGTATTAAATATGCAGAATGTGATA
>NW_008330314.1:749718-753865 GCF_000622305.1 Nannospalax galili
CACTAAGGGATTTGTTCATGTGATTTTAGAATCCAGATCTGGCAAGCTTATAATCAGTATAGCAAACTTACAGGAGGAGCAGCTTCTGTCCAAGACTTAGATAGAAGCTGATGATGCAGTAGCAGTAAAGGCCCATTAAGGGAAAATTTCAGGACATAAGAACACAATCTGGCCTGGCTAGATACCTAACATTCCAACTGGGGGGTGTCAGTCACCTGGCCAGGACACTACCCTTCAGGAAGGAGGGATTACCCCTAGGAAGCCTGTCTCACCTTAAGTCATACTAAAGAGATAGGCAGAATAATTATTCCTTTAATTAGATAATGTACTTTTCCTTCCCAGAATTCTGGTCCGCTAGCACACTCCCAACAAAGTGAGCAGCCTAGAGGTTGCGCTGGGTCTGCTCACCTTTCTAACTCAGGAAGGTGCAACTTTTTCTTTTTCCCTGATGCTGCCTCGAACATAAGTACAGTTTTTCTGGTGATGTAGGCTTCCTTACTCTTTCTCTAAACCTCCCTTCTTCTGCATGTTACAGCCTGCTGCAACGTGTCCAACCTTCACATTCAGAACTCAAATCTCATGGCTCACTTCTTTTTCTTCTCCATTCTCCTATTCTGCGAAGTTGTTGAAGCTTACAACTTGTCTGCCCCAGAATTTTACTATTAAACTCAGAAACATTGTCCTCAAGCTTTCCTTTGAGTGAGTTCTTAAATTACTTTATTAGTGAGACTAAGAACCCCAAGAAGGGACCCCAACATCCATTCTATCAATACTCCAGTGTAGAAACAAGCCTTCAGTTCTGCCCTTAAGACCTTTCAGTTTATGGGAAAATGTATGTTTAGATCATTAAATATAATCTCCTTTATATAAAATTATCTGGTCCTAGCTGTTAATCATATCTACAGGACATCTTCACGGTACCACCTAAATTACCATTTAATTGAATAACTGTGTTGTATAGTTTAGCCAAGTTCACATTCACAAGTAACCATCAGTACTGGATGTGTAAAAATAAAGAAAATATAGCCTGGGATCCAAGCAGACATCAGATTCTATCACAAAGGAAGCATGGCTTTCTTAGATAAATTTTGGAGCACATTTAACATTGCATGGGGGTCGGGGGGCATCTGTGTGCCTGAAGTCAACCTCAGGTGTCATTCCTAAAGAGCTCTCTCTCTTATAGTTTAAGATGGTGTTTCCCAGGCTCTCACCAGGACTGAGTAGTCTAGGCTTGCTGACCAAGCAAGCCACAAGGATTTGCCTGTCTCTGCTTCACTATGTGCTACCACGCCTGGCCTTTTATATGAATGCTATAGATCAAACTCTGATCCTCATGCTTGCAAGCTAGCGCTTTACTGACCGCCATCTCCCCAGGTTCCCCCATTTTAGGTTGATAGAACTTCTCAGATTTGAATCATTTAACATTGAAATGTAAAGAAATACTGTGTGAAAATTCCATTTTGCCTATTCACCGCATTAGAAGGAGCTGAGATTTGAGAAAAGTGCACTGAATGAGACATGAGACTGCCTGGCTTTCCTCCCCCATCGGCCATTAACTCGCTGTAGGATCTTGAGTATCCACTTAACCTCTCTGACCTTCAATTTATCTGTTAAAACAAAGACAGTTTAACAAGCAAGATTCTCCAACAGTCACCTCAAATTCATTCTGTGACCAGGTGGAAAATATAAACAAGTGATGCAGACCAGGAATAGGTAAATAGAAAAATGTATAAGCCAGTTTTCAAAAAAACAACAACAAAAACTTACACCGAGAATCAAGTCCTTGTTTGCCATTTCTTCATAGCCTGCTTCTTTCAGTTCTTTAATTCCATCTTATAAAATATAGATATCTAAAATATGCCTTTATTTATATTCACGTCAAACTCAAGTAAGTAGAAGGTAACAGTGGCAAGGAAACATTTGTTTTGTTCTAGCATTATTGAAGAGTCTACGGAAACTGAGTTCTGTGAAGAGTTGAATCATGCTTGTCAGTTGTTCTTTCTTAAACTGTATACGCCATGATAAACATATATGCTCATGACCAAATGCCTTTTTCAGGAAAATTTAAAAGCGATATTCTGTCAAAGGAAGTTGTAGTTGTCTTTGCTGGACATGCAATTGGAGTCGAATGGCCATTCCTGTGAGAGGGAGGCTCCTGCTGAGCCTTGTGCTAACACGTACTTGTGAGGAAAAGCCACTCAGAAGCAAAAGACTCCCTGCTTATTAACCACGGATAGCTGGGAGTCCTTGAGCAGCAGCGAGCAGCTATAAACCTCACCTATGATCTCTATCGAAATTAAATTTTTGTGGTCTCTTCTCATACAATTCTTTTCCCAAAACCAATTTGCATAATTTGGTATAATTTGAAATGATTGACACAGGTTGCTAATTGTTAGGGTAGAAACTAGACCCTCAAAGTAGCTAAGTCTCGAAGGCAAAGGTTAGAATCCAGTAACTGGTAGTGTGGGTCGAATTGATATTAGTTTAATAATCTGTAAACTATGCAAGAAAGTGTAATTGTCCTATATTACAGGGATAGTCCTTCTACTGCACAGTTTATTCAAATGTATAATCTAAATAATTGAGTACCTCTGCATACAGTAGAGCATTCCTTCATATGCAAACACCACTTAATAGATAGTTAAATCCAAAGTGATGGATAAAAGATGCCAGAATGTAATTGGTTTGCTTTTGATTATTTCAGTGATACCAATTTACTTAAAGAGTAAATCTGGACAAGGCAGAATTTATTGTCACAGAGTCCTCAGTTTGACAGAGAGGTATTAAAGGATTCAGTGATGATGTTCTTCCAACCTCCACACATGAAAGCTTTGTGGAAATGAAGTCTTGACCAAATGTTTGGATTTGTCTTCACCCAGGCTGACCATCACAAATACTGGGTAGGGTAAAACTTGTATCTATAGTCTGGTCACTTAATATCTGCTTAAGGATTTCTGGTTATCATACTGAACATTAACCTCCCACAATTATTTTGGATTACATGGAGAACATAAATTTAAAATGAAAAGAAGAACAATTATAGATGTCTTTTAGCTGAGATCTCTACTTTAGGTGTTGGTAAAATTACTGTTTTATGTAAACCTGAGTGGTCCCTGCAAGTGTTCTGCATAACCTGAAATTTCAGGGGACACAAAGGTGAATGAGGTCCATGTGAGTACACATCCAGAGGTGAATAGGGAAGAGATAATATTATTTCCAGTTAGCAATAATAAGACTCAAGGATATTGAGTAGTTTGAAACTGCAAAGGCAAGAAAGAAACAACAGGAGACCTGCATTCTCTTCATTGATAAGTTTATGTTCTGTATGAAACAAAGCTATAAACACACCCAAAGTTACCTTGTTTTATCTTAAAATGTATTTTAAGCTGATGCCTGAGCATAAATATTGTATTATTAGCAGGGTACCACATAATGTTTGTTTAAACATGTATAAAGAGTGTGAAATATTCAAATCTGGGAGAGCACATCCGCCTTTTCAAATGTTTATCATTTCTTCCTGACAAAAACATTCAAAGTCCTTTCATGTAGTATATTCAAGCAGTCTATACATAACTCTTTTCCATATTTATCCTTCAGTGTATGTGAGCACATCAGAATGTCTACTTGTAACTGAGTGGTTATTGATTAGCCTTTTCCCGTCTGTCTCTTCCCAAACACTATTAAAAGCTCTTGACATATCTACTGATCAAATGTATGAAAATTTTGTTTACCTGGCTAGTAAACAGCTCAAGAGGTTAAATATAATTATTTTAATTGAAATATTAATTATTAAGGCTATTGTCTGCTGTGATCTATAAAAATCTATCTATACCTAATAAATATTGACTTAAAAATGAAAATTAAAAATCACGAAAAGATTTCTTGTATATTATTCGGCATTTATTGGTATTGTTGCATTTAAACTTATTTTTTTTAAGTGTACAAGGTTAAATCATAAGAATTAAAATAACTTTTCAAATATTCCAAAAATCTCACTTTTCCCTTCCATTCAACAAGAATGCTTCCAAAACATATGTTAATTGTAACCAATTCCTAAGTATAGATGCTTATCTTATGGAAAGCACTATACTTGGAAAATTTTAACTTGTAATAGAAAAGTATTTTGTACTTAAATGGATCTTCTTTT
>NW_008330314.1:754193-773636 GCF_000622305.1 Nannospalax galili
TTCTAAGCTTTCTTTAAAAATAAGTATATCATCATTATACAAATATTTACATAATATTTATGATATTTTTCTGTTGTAGAAGTAGCAGGTACTTGTTAAATGAAATTTAAAACATATAGAAAGTATAAAAGATTATAATTATACATTATAATTATCATCATCCAATCTCCATTTTTTCCAATTTATTTGCTCAGTAATATTTAATGAAAATTTCTTCATAAATTTTCTTTACCCAGTATTTACAATGACTATGTAGTATCCCCTCATCACCTTCAAATATACTAGGTTTAACTAAGCTTTTATTTTGAGATTTATGTTTAGATTAGTGTGTGTGTGTGTGTGTGTGAACATGTGTGTATGTGTACAGGTGTGAGTCTCTGTGTCTGCTTGTTTTGTTTTTGTTTGTTTGGATTTCTTTAAAGCTGCTTAGTTTGTCCAAACTCACTTGAAACTAATTCAGTAGTCCAGACTGGCCTAGATCTTATGATTTTTTTGCTTCATCCTGCCTAGGAACTGGCTTAGATGTTTGCACAAGCAGACTCATCTCAAATATGTAAATTTCTGACTACTATAGTTGTATACAATTGTATTGCTAACAACATTTTTATAAGTGTAAATTTATATTCAAATATGAAAGAATATCGTTTTGGGGGACAGGTTTTCCCTGTAGCCTCAGCTGGCCTGGAACTCGTTATATAGACCAGGCTGGTCTTGATTTCACAATTTCATGGAACTCCACCTGCATCTCCCTCCAGATGATTGAGATTAAATCTGCATGCTTCCACATGAGGTTGGATGAATATTTTTTTGATTTGTTTATTTTTATTTTACATGTATGAGTGTATTGCCTTCATGTGAGTGCATTTGTGTCATGCAATGCCCATGGAGGACAAAAGAGGGAATCAGATCCCCTGGAACTGGAATTATGGACAGTGTATAACCACCATGTGGATGCTGGGATTTGAACCCAGGTCTTCTGCAAGAACAGCTAGTGCTCTTAACCACTGAGCTGTCTCTTCAGCCCCTGAATATTTTTTGAAGTTTGTATTCACATTGTCAAATTATCTGCCAACAATATTCTGTGAGTTTGAGATTTCAACAGACAAAAATTTCCCAAACTCTTGTCCAAATAAACCCATATAATTATAAATATTTTAATTAAAGACATGCCTGCCAGTCATACTGTAGCATTTACTGATTAGGGTGTGCAAGTACATGGTCTAAGGTCTGGGGAGATGGTTTTGTCAGTAAAGTGTTTGCCGTGGAAGCATGGGGACCCGAGTTCAATCCCAGAAGCATGTTATGATACATACACTTATAATCCCAGCACTAGGTAACTGAAGACAAGAAGATTCTGCAACTCACTGTCTAATGACACCTTAGGTCGACTATTGACCTCTACTGGCCTCTGAGAGCGCACACACACACACACACACACACACACACCCATGAATGAAATGGCTTGTTCGTTTATTTGCATACTTAATGTAATTCTAAATACTGTTGTTTGTCTTTTTGACATACAAAGAATAAAACTTTTGATAAAACTACTTTCAGTACCTTTTTCCAGCTATCACACTGTCTACCACAGTGTTATGAACCTCATAAGAGAAATAAGATCTTCATAAAATTATTCCTATATTAATATTCAATATTCTGTATTTTATGTATACTTGTAGCTAATTTTCTGTGTGCTGTGTATATGTGCATCTGCAGGAATCTTTGCGAATGTGGCAATGTACTAAGATAAACTGAGTCAAATTTTCCATTATCAAATTTTTCCTCTTTATAATGAGCATAAGTATGTTAATCAAATTTAAAACTTTTATTGGTACACTGTTACTATATTCTAAGATGACATTTTTCATCTCCTTAAGGAGTTTCATGTCTAGGGAAAACAAAAGTATTAATTTCTTTCCTGGCTTTGTTTCTAAAGTTGCTTATGGGCAATTTGTTAGAGCACTTTTGGTGAAAATGTTGCAGGGCTTTTATTACCATTAATCTTTTGTGAGGGTGTGTATAATTCATCTCACCAGCCATCAGAACTCCCAGAGGGTAAATTACTCTGGAGATCTCTGTGCCCTCACACTGTATCAAATTGACCTGGTCCTTGTTTGCCATTTTTGTGTACTACATTGCTTATTTAACAAGAAACAGAATGATTGTAATTCTGAGAAGGTCCTTTGATAGTAGTTTTGACACTCTGCCTGAATAATGACCCTCATTATGGTACTGGTGACAGGCTCTGAAAGTCCTGATTTATGAATATATCACAGGTTCAGCATTAGAGCTCCCCCTACGCACTTACTTCTGATATAGACTCAGATATGGACAGAGCCCTTTGAAATATAGAGAGTCTGAGATAATTGCATGATTATGACCATTCAAATAATCTCTTTTCCTGATTTAACAAAGCTCTGCCATTTAATTTTGACCATCTCCAAAGTTATTAGAAACCTTTGACAACATGTTTATTAGACGAATGTGTCTCAGGGTAACTGTACCAACGACAAAGGTGGAACTTGCTCTTACTTTTCTGTTCCAAAGCCTTCGCTAAATTTCTATTGCAAATACTCATTAATGGTTGATGTGATAATAGACTGTTAGAAGCAAGATTAGCTAAGAGCAAAAAGTCTGTGTCCTTGATAAAACAAATTACAAGACCCTCTGTAAACACTTTTTTTGTGCAGAATGTTGTTGATTTATTGTTTCCTCTATAGTGATTATTTAAATAAATGTAGCTAATTTAGTTCATTTGCTAAACTGTATAATTTTGTTCTTTGTGAAGGGGTTATATGTAAAAAGCCTCAAGGAATCACATCCCCATTAATCTTTTCACAAGTGCAATAAATAAGTAAAGAGGCATGGTTTAATTTTGCCAGTTAGAAGATATTTAAACAGCAGTGGTGGTAAACTGATTTCTTTTTCTACTGTTTGAAAAAAAGTCATGTAAACGGACTTTTGCTTGTTAAATAGTTTAATGAAACACAACAAAAATCATAACATAATTGTTTGATTGAGACCATAAGAAACAAAGGGTTTTCAGTCATCTACCTTGGTCTTTTTGTGAATGTTACTAACCGTGTTTTTCTACTGATCTGTTTTAATAGTATCTGTAAAATATTATAAGAAAATTTAAACTTGTTTTTCAGAAAAAAAAGCCCACACAATATGGTAGTGTTTGACACTGGAAAAAAAAAAAAATCAAGACTTTTTTTCTTACATTAAACCTTTTCCTACCCAGAAATAAGGAGACCTAGCTCCTTGTGATTCATTAGGAGAGGGGAAAGCTTAAGGTTGTCTTTAGGTGTTCTTAGCTGATTCCTTTTGACTACCATCATCAGCTAGCCCTTGAGATTAAAAATACATAGTTACTAAGGGCAGTGCTTAGAAGTTAATTTTAAATGAAGTCTGGTAATGACCTAGAGTAAATTTAATAGGGACCCTTCATTTCATAGCAAAAGCAGTCACTTAAAACATAATAAGATGATTCTGAAATCTTTAAACAAAGTGATCAGATTGAATTCCTTTTAGCAAGCCGAGAATTTCAAAAGGGCTTTTTACATCTGTGAAGCCTTTATTCTTAATTCATTAACATATTTTTAGAAAGCCGATTTCTAAAGGGGAGAATGTTTGCCACTTCTGCAATGTAGGTGTCATTAATGAAATGGATCTTTAAGAAACTGCCATCACCTATTTCATGTATATATTTTGTAAAAATTCTGAAGGTGGTATCTCCTTCCTTTGCTTTCCTGCTTAAATAGGCCTCCTACAGAAGTGCAGTGTGCTATACAAGAGTATTTTAGAACATAACAAAATCTCTAGACTTAATAACTATACATGACTGATCTGTCCTTTCTAGCAAGGTTAACCGCTTCTCCCAAGGAGTTAAGTGGCATATAAACTATTGTTCACACCATTTGTGCTAACAGTATAGAATGACCTCAAATACCGTAGTGGCCATACAAGGTAGGTGCACTACGCATTTATCAACAAAGGAAAAAGGACCACAGGGGCAGATCTGACTGTAAGTGTATTAGGACTCTATAAGGATAAATGCCTAACCTTACTCCACAGCAAAAAGTAATTACAGAGCCATTGTTTCTATAGTGTTAATATTTTTTATGGTTCTTTAGAAATACGTGCTATTTAGTTCCTGAGTTGACATCTGTACTGTATTATATTTTATACAAAGCACCCAGACGAAAGTGTAGAGCAATCAAATAACTGTGAGATCATTTTGCTCTTACAGGAAATCAACAACAGACATAAAGTATAGAAAAGGGAATAGTTTAAATTTAGTAGTTAATTTTTATATTTAAATTATCTAATTAACAATAGTCTGAATAGCCAAGTTTTAAAGCTTTATTCTTTCAAAAATTGCACACTCCATTTAGAGTTTGTCATTCTCTCCTATGTATTCACAGACTCTTCTATTTGTATTTTTATATTGCATCAATTCTCTTTTCTGTGTTCTTCTCTTCCTCTCTTAATCTTTCCTTGTTCTACATATGCTTTTATGAATGTGTTACCAAGAAAGAGGTACTAAGATAGTTCATCATACACACAGTCTCATACTCACTCACATACTCACCCACACTATTAAAAAGTCAAGACAAATATTAGTGGTTCCCCCAGTAAGTAGCACTCAGTAAGCATGAAAGTACAGCAACATGAAATGAAAGAGCATATTACGAAAATCAAATGCATGCTCAGAACAGAAATGACAGCTAATTTCATAACCATATACTATTCATAATTGACAAAAGAATATGAAACTTAGTTCCTTAAATTCTTCCATCCTGTACCTTCCCCTAAAGAAATCAGATGTTCACTATTAGACCTTATTTTCCCAGATGAAGAAATAGTAATAACATTCAGTGTCTATGTAGAGAAATGGTAGCTGCCTTCTACAGGCCCTAGACATTTTCACTGAGTTTAATTCATAATAATTATATCTATACCTTGTAATTTTCTGAAAGCATAATGTATAATTTACACTATGTATTAAACAATATCAATTATTTTGCTAAAATATAGCACTCCGGTAATAGCAGGATGTTTCAAAGCAAATGTGTATCACAGAAATGCCATCATGAGGACTTTGTGGTAGAGAATAGGGAATAGCAAATGACAGAGCAGTGTTGCATGTTGTTGGAAAAAAAAAAAAACTGTTATTACTCTAAAAGGGGTTAAGAGTTGATAAGGGGGAAGCAGGAAATCTTTGACAAAGAGCACACAGGGTGCTGTCTGGGGAGGTTTGGGCTAATGACAGTTTCTCTCTCATTTGGAAACTGTTTTACTTGTGTTTCTGGTTCCTCATACTTACAAAGGTCTCAAAGGTTTTCAGACATGTCTGTGACTTAGCTCAACTGTGATGAACTTCAACAGGAGACTGCTGCAAAATAAGCCTTCATCAGCTTTCTCTCGTTCTACCACCTCTGTTACTTGATATGATTCAAATCATTTCACAATTTTCTTAGGTGCTTTGCATAGGTCAGCACTGAGTATGTATAAGTTTCAGAAATCGTATTGAGAATGAACTGATAAACTCCATTACTCCATAAATTCTATACACATTGACAGTGTACATGGACAGTACTCTGGAAAGGTAAACACCCAGTCACGGTTTTGAAGACTAAACAAAAGTTTTCATAGCACCACATAGGGTGAGGAAGGAATTCTAGAGAAAGGTGCAGAAGTCTGGCTCAGAATGCTGTATTTGTGAACTGCAGATACAATAGACTCTATAGCATAAAATGCTAAGGGCAGAGCAGTGAGAGGAAATGAGACTAAAACTAAGTGCCAGACTGTCCTATGAAGAGCACTTGTGGCTTATTCTGCAGCTCGTAGCAACTGAGAAAATCTAAGCAATGACACATTTATATTGTGTTTTTAAGAATCAAGTGGAGAAACAACAGAGGAGAGGGAGAAATCAAAGAAAACGCAATGGGAAGAAGAGAACAAAGTCTGACATCTCTCCTCGGGGATCAGAGATTATAAGTGGGTAAAGGAAGAATGAAAGTAGACCATAACTTCAAATTCACAAGACTGTCACCCTTCTATTAGTTTCGTTCTATGCCCCATGCTTTTTTAAGGTATCCATTTCACAAATGACTTTAATGGGACAATTTGAGATAGCTGAAGATCAACTCAAGATGATCAGACCTGAATCTTCAGTATCAAATCAGAGAGGACCCTGTCACTTACCTCGTGTTACTACTATGTTACTTTCTCCTATGTTCTTTACATTTCTCCCATGGACTACTCTTCCTGATTCTATGCACACATATACATACACAAAAAATTAAACTACATGTTATTGTCCATGTATTCATTACTGGGTACCACTCTTCCTATTCTCAGAGTTTTGATGCCAGCATCATCTTCTCTGTAATGGCTTCTCCAAGGCCCCTAGTCCCCTGAAGAATGGATGGTCCCTTCTGAGGTCAACTGTTGTATCTCTGGTATACCCCTCATGTGACTAACAGGTGCATATGAGTAATTAAATTGGTTGACTTGAATATCTGAAATGCCTTTTTGAACAGATTTGAGTCGAGAGATAAATTGGTGATCACATTAACTCTTCAGTGTGACCTTTCTTATGCTGTGTACTCTTTTCTTTCCCTTTACCACTCAACTGCTTGATGATGAATCTTGAAAAACTGGTCTCAAGTAATAGCTGACTGTCTTATGGATAGAGATAGAATGTGCTCCTGTCACTAAGACCGTCTTAAAGGAGAACTCACATCCTCTTTTCATAATGGTGGCATAGAGGAAAGTAAATGATAGAGGTCATAGTGAGTTTCAGAAACAAGAAATGTAGATCCACAGTGATGGACCAGTTACCTCAAAGTCACAGTGGTGAATGTAAAAATGATTTTCACAACTGGAGAGACAGAGCAGAGGTTAAGAGCATTGCCAATTCTTGCAGAGGATCTGGATTCAGTTCCTGGCACCCACGTGGAGACTAACAACTATCCATCACTCCAGTTCCAGAGGATCTGATACGTTCTTCTGGCCTCCAGAGTCATTACACACAAGTGGTACACTTAGATCCATGTGGGCAAAAGACTTATACATGTAAAATAAAAATAAATAAAGAAATGAGTTGAAATGACAGCTTTCCTTTCTTACAAAGAATATGTACTGCCACTAGAGACAAAGAACAAAGATTATAGCAGTTTATAGGGATAAAAACGTTTTGCTTTGTTTTAATTTAAAAGAAAGTTAAAAAAAACTTAAAAACTTTGGAGATATGGAAGGTATTTTGAGCATTAGAATAAGGCTTACAGGAGCTAGAATAATGTTTCTGGGAGAGTGAACATGAGAGACATGCAAATCCTAGAAAGAGGAAATTGGGAGGGGAGAAGCATAGCTGGGATGTGAGGTTGTAGCTGGGATGTGAGGTGGTAGTGCTGACTTCAAGTTGTGACAATGTATTCATGAGGTAAAAGGGCAAGGAGTTTGAGAGGCAATCTAATAACTCTTGCATACATTTAATAACAAAAGTCAGATCATCTCTTGTTTAAAAAAATATAAGTAAACAATTCTCAGGTTGTGAAAAGATAGTCTAACTGATAAAACTTTATGGCTCTGATGCTGTGCTTTGATTACAGGACCCAGGGTTTTGTGAAAGGGGGAGAGGCTCAGACAAGCTGTGCCAGGCACAAAATGAAGGAAAATTGTTTAACAAAATCTTTTCTTTCTTTTTCTTCGTTTCTTTTCTTTTTTTTTTTTTTTTTTTCCTGATTTTTGGGCAGACTCTCAATATGTAGCCAAGACTGGCCTTGAACTTGAAGTCCTGCCTCGGTCTCCTCAGTGCTGGAATTATAGACACATGCCACTGTTAGGGAAAGAGAAATTTTACTGCTTGTTTGAATTTACTGCTTGTCTGAGTTTACTGCTTGTAACCAATTAACTCAACTGGAGACACAGGCATCCGGAGATAGGGGCAAGTGCTACAGCCCCCGTAACCTGATCTGTCTGGTCTGTGGCATGTCTGTAGGCATGTCTGCTTACACAAGATAACAAGGAAGGGCTGTGCCAGGCACATATCACCCATCCCTCCCCGACTGGGACACCTGAAGGGAGTTGTAAGATTTTTCTTGAAGTTATTGGTTTGTGAAATGCTTGCTTTGAAACTATCGGTTGTATAAACACGGGCTTTTGTGTAACGGTTGTGGGAGCCTATATAATCTTTACCTGAAATTGCCTCAGGGGTCGATTGCTCTAACCAGACCTGCATGCCTTGGAAGGACGGTCGGCCCCAGCTAGCTGGTTTAATAAAACTCTGCTTGATTTTTGCATCTCCATACTCGTGCATTTGTTCTCCAGAAGAGACCCACTGAGTCACAGACCCTAACAGCCACCATGCTTGAAATTAAAAATAAATAGTGAAACTTTCACATTGTAATGATTGAAATTCATGTAGAAATTTGGTTGGCTTAAAAAAATTAGCCATATTTTAATTGAAAAGTAATTGAAATGGAAATAAAGCTTGCCCCCCCCCATTCTGTGATTACACCTTACTTTTAGACTGAGGCCTATTTTTCCTCCTGAATTCTGTATCAAATGCAGGAAAATTTCCAGCCATCTCCTAGCAACATCTCCACTCACCTCACTGATGCCATTGATGGAGTGCCTCTGTGAGTCATCATTTCACATTCCCATCTTTCATTTACATTAAGAGAAAATTAGCCTTTCTTCCCTAAAAGGGACTTGGCTGCCAGAAACCATGAGCTAAACAAAGAATTTGTTTTCCCTCATCAGGAAGTGAGTTTCCAGCTCTTGCTATTATCTGGACCTTGGGCCACTGCTCTGTAATGGAAGTGCTAACTTTGCTGGTGGAGGTGGAACTGCCCCTAGGGCTGCCATAGGGTCAGCTGGTTGACAGCCTGTCTTTTTCCCCAGGTGTCATTGATGAAAAATAATCCTGAACTCAGTGCGATTAAAGAGCCAAAGCCTACATTATTGCACCTTCGTACTTTGTCTCTGGAACCCTGTAAACTGTTACTATAAATCTCACAATGATCATTTAAAAGGGGGTGGGGGATCTTTTGAATGCATTTTTCTTTTTCCTTAACAATAGAATATAAATGTATTTTTTAAAAGAACCTTTAGAAATGCTGTAGGTTGCACAATGAGGTACATTCTTTTTCTATTCTTTCTTGGTATAACTTTTTTTCCCTGGTACACATTATTGTTATTGACAGCAGTTCTAAAGCCTGTAAAATAAAAAGAAATTAAACAGTGAATCAATAAAGATTAGCTATTTTCTCCAGATTACTAGCTTATCATTCTCATAATTGCAATAATGGTTGCTGATGGGAATTCTATTTATGTGAATCATTTTATTCTTGTTATTTACTATTATTAATGTTACCATTATTATCTTCTTACCCTTCAGTTCACAGGATGTATCTTCTCAGTGAATTTTAATTCCAGGAGCTTGCTATTATACTGTACATAATCCTATCAAAGACTGTCCTTCATGCAACATTTTCAGTGATATATTATCACAGAGGCCATTAATGAATGAGCTTCATATCTTACTAATACTGGTTTGGATACTATTTTTATTAATTTCCCAAGCTGTAATTCTTCATATACTACTACCTGTGTCTGTCTCCTATTAAAGTTGTGTTTTCAGTTTTTACATGGAGATTTCAAAGGAAACCATTAACTTTGTCTTTAAAAATACATTTTGCTTCAGATTCTCAATGATTACATTATCATAATGCCCATGCTTTGTTCTCTTATGCTCCTAACAAGTTAATTTTCACAATTTTCTTTTACTTTGGATTCCAATTTTATGTTAACAATCAAAATTAAAACAGTAACACCATGATCTTTCCGACGTGCAACTTGGATAAGAAAGAACTTGAAAAACAAACCAATTGCACTTTGTCCTCTGACTATGATCCAGACACTATAGTCAAATAAAGAAAATAATTATGCCGACTTTTGTACATATTATCTCTAAGAACTATTACTTGAAAGTAAATATAGTCATCAGAGAGAAGGCGCTGCGCTCCTTGGCAATAATTTCTTTCACTCCTTATTTATTTTATTTTCAAGGGGCTGAGAAAGCCAGGGACAAGGAAGCCATTTGTTTGGTGCTGTTATCATCTCTTGCATTGCCACAGGATTTGGATTGCAAGTTGCTGCTACACAAAATAGTTGTAGTTGAGATTTGGGCATTTTTGCTCTTTCCCTTCAACTGGGAATTTTGTGGGATGATATGGTTATATGTTCCTACAGGACAGGTCAAACATAGATTAAATAAGCTTAGACTATAAGCAACATTACTTTGTAATTACATTAAAACATTCTGACAGTATAGAACATGGAAATAAGCTTAGATCTCTTTGAAGAAAGATTAAATAAATATACATGTGATATTCTGCAGCTTAGACTGATAGCTGGGGAGAGAGGCATTGTTATGGTAATGCCAACTTGCAGTGTATTTAGCATATAGCTGTAGCTTTCTTCATAAACAAAATGCATCTTAGCTTATTTTGATATGCTTCATCAACCTTTCCCGTGCATCTGTGCTCTCTCATATACCTTGCAATTTATGTACATCTTTAAAAATATACATACAGTAGGATAACTGGATAAAAGCAATTGGAACTGCTTGAGTGAATGAAGAGAAGAGGTTAGGGTAATAAAGAGTAAGGAAGGGGCATAGGAACAAATCAAACATTTGATTTCTCCAAAGCCACAATGCTATTGACACTAGAAGAAATAACGAACACTTAGTTATGCTTATTACATTCAAAGCATTATCACACTTAGTGTTCAAATTAACATTACATGAGTAGTAAAAAGTAATATTGTTTCAAGTTTGCATAGCTGATTTTCCCAACTGAAGGCTAATAATTTGGTTCTGTGGTCAAACTAAGTCCAATAATTAAACTGGACATCTTCAAAAATATTACGGCCTATAACTTATGAAGAAAAATTCCATCAAAAGATCACTGTTTTTTTTTAAAGATTTATTTTTGTATTTATGTGGATGTGTGGATGTTTGTGTGACCATATGGTGCATGTGTGTGTGAGTGTGTATGTGTGTGTACTCAAGGATAACAGAAAATAGTGCTGGATCCTTAGCAGCTGGAGTTACAGGGGTTTGCGAGCCATCTAACATGGGTGCTGGTGACAGAATTTGAGTCCTCTGCAGAAGCAGTAGTGCTCCTAACCACTAAGCCATCTCTCCATTCCCAAAAGTAACCTCTCTGACAGTGACAGAAAACAATACAAAAAGCTCCCCCTCCTCAGAAAAAACAAAGTCTCTATAAACAATGTGACGAGTCTTAATATCTGAACTCAAATCTCAAAGCTTTGTGGCTCTATCTCTTAAAAATACAAATACAAATAAAAACAATTGTAATATCTTAGTATAAGTTTGGTAAATTGTCTTTCTTTTCTTTTATTACATTTTTAAAATCCGTAAACAGGTAAATTTTCTGAATCATAAAAACTGCCTAAATGTGTTAATCTGCATTCTATTGCTAAGAAACTCTACTTGTAAAATGAACCTTTTTATTTTGGTACACAGTGTTAGAGCTTAACAGAACAGGATCACTGGTTACTATCATTTTGGGTCTCTGATAAGGCAGGAAATCATGTAGGATCAGAACTCTGCCCTTTATGGGTGTCAAGAAGTCTTTAAACAAAGAGACTCCGTGGTCTCAAAATTCCCCTCAAGGCTCGTGTACAGTGAGCTAATATTTTTTACCAGGACCCACCCACTAAAGGTTCTATCTGCTATGAATAAAGTCATCAGCTCATGTTCTAGTTACTTTTCAATTGCTGTGACAAAACACTCTGACCCTTACCAACGTGGGGAGAAAACAGTTTATTTAGCTTGCATCTTCCAGGTCACCACTGAAGGAGCCCAGCTTATGGACTAAGGGCAGGAACCTGGGGTCAAGAGCTAAAGCACAGGCCATGGAGGAATGTTGCTTACTGGCCTGGAACCATGGCTCATGCTCAGTCTGCTTTCTTATACAATACAGGACAACCTGCCCAGGGATGGTACCACCCACAATAGTCTGGGCCCTCCCACATCACTCAAAACTCCAGAAAATACACCACAGACATAGCCTCAGGCCAGTCTAATGAAAGGCAAAGCCCCATTTGAGGCTCCTTCTACCCAGGTGTGTCAAGTTAACAGCTAAAGCTATTCAGCACAGCTGGGGACCAAGAATTTAGCATATGAGACCACACCACTAAGAAAACTTGCAAAGTTACACAGTACTTTTATCAATATCAAATATAAATTGATTAAATTTTAAAGAACATAAATGTCTCATCTTTTACAAATGCTGTTTGGAATATTAATTGGCAGTCTGCTTGTGGCTATACCACAAATAACATAGATTGACATTTTCCATTTGTTGTGTGATAAAGGTTTATTTAGTATAATCTCATGGGACACTTGAATTTCAAGTTTGCAAGACAATATTTGGCAAGGAGTAGGCAATCTTGAAATATCCCACGAGGGAATCAAATAAACCACATAGCATTAGGACTATGAAGTAAAGATTTTAGAAGCACTCTTTTTGTATTTTCACAAATATTAAACAAATAAAAACACTGAAGAAAAATCACTAAGCACAGATATTTTAGGCTTTAAAAATTCAAAGAAGGGGCTGGAGAAATGGCTTAATAGTTAAGAGCACTTGCTGCTCTTGCAAAGGCTCTAGGTTCAGTTTCCAGCACCCACATGGCAACTAACAACTGACCCTGTCTCCAGTTCCAGGGAGCTCCATTCCTTCTTCTGGTCTCTACAGGTACCATACATGTAGGCAAAACACTTACACAAATTAGATAGATTGATAGATAGATAGAAAGATAGATGGATAGATAGATAGATAGATAGATGATAGATAGATGATAGAGAGATATAAATAGATAGATGATAGAGGAGGTAGATAGATTGTTAGACAGACGATAGGTAGATAGATAGATCAATAGATAGATAGATAGATAGATAGATGATAGATAGATAGATGATAGATAGATAGATAAATAGATAGAAATAGATGATAGATAGAGGAGGTAGGTAGATCATTAGATAGACGATAGGTAGATAGGTAGATAGATAGATAGATAGATAGATAGATAGATAGATGATAGCTAGATATAAATAGATGATAGAGATGATAGATAGATGATAGATGATAGATAGACAGATAGATGATAGATAGATGATAGAGATAGATAGACGATAGATATGATAGATGATAGATAAAACACTTTCAATTTTTTTTTATTTTGTGTGTATGTGTGTATTTTGTTTGCCTGCATGTAGGTAAGTGCACCTGTGTTGTACAATGACCACAGAGGACAGAAGAGGCCATCAGAGCCCCTGGAACTGAAGCTACGGACAGTTATTAGCTGCCATGTGGGTGCTGGGATTTGAACCTGGGTCTTCTGCAAGAAACAGTGTTTTTAACTGCTGAGCCATCTCTCCAGCCCTGATAAAATACTTTTTAAAATTTCTAAGAAAAAAATTCAAAGAAATCTCCACCTCCATCTCACAGTTTTGTTATGAAACAAATGTATGGTATACTTAACAAGGACAATTTAAAAAGAGGTCAAAAAGAGAATTTTAACCATGTTGTAAATAAGGTTTGGGGAAATCAAGATAAGTGTCAGTACTTACCTTGGACTAGCAATTTTTGGATTCTTCACTAAGTAGGGAATTTTAGGGAAAAGGACAGCTTTTGGAGTCTCAAAAGCCTGCTCTTTGAAGAGAATACCCTGACATTTGCTGGAGAAACATAGCCAGCCCCAGCAATTGCAGTGAACGGCCAGGGATCTAAGTCACACTGTCTTCTACCTCTCTGATATCCTGGTTTTTTTTTTGTTTTTTTTTTTTTGTTTTTTTTTTTCCATTGGCTGAGCAGACCAAAGCAGCACAGAGTAAGACAATCCACTCCAGTGGTTCTTATAAGTCAGCCAGCGTGGATGAAGTGGACAGTGGACCGCTGGGTCTACAAACAAGTCCACTCCAGTAAGCAACACTCACACTCAGCTTTCCGTTTCCTTACCTTTTAACATTCAGATTTCAGAGGTTTGCAATTATAAATCGTACAATAATGAAGACATTTTTCCACATTTTCTATGCTTGGCTAATTACCTGAAATTAACTATCACTGGTGAGACTAATGAGTTCATGACAGTCAACATGCTGCATTTTACTCCATGTCACCATAGAGTTTTCTGAGATTAACCAATAGTTGCAGCCACTAACACTAGACAGCATGCAGATTTTGTTACTTTGCCAACACTATTTTCAATTAATGTTTTTATAATTTACCAAATAACATATTTGGGTGTTAGCTCTGGTCTCATTAACCCTGTGAATTTATAAACTTCTCTCTGTTTTCCTAGACATAAGGGAGAAATGTCATACTAGGCATATTTAGTATTTTTCAGTAATATTAAAAATAGAAATAACCATGTTGCTGCCATTATCCACCACAATAGACTGTTCTCACAAGTGGAGTTAGATGCTAGCCTCTTATTTGGATAGTTCCTAATAGACCTCTTTACTTATTCACATGACTTTGTACATTTCTTTTTCAAATTTGTGTGTTAGTTGCTTATTTGTTTTTGTTGAGAATCTTCTTTTCACTTAGCTTGCCCATTATTCAACTTCATTATTTCCTTACTAATTTGTCTAATCTGCTCAGATGCATAATTATGACAGCGTTATTTTTACTGAAAATGATTTATTTCTCAATTCATTATAATTTACTGAATATTATTATAAATTCAAATATATTAAAAAGTACCTATTTAAAATGTTTGCATTTATTTGGTTTGTATACATTTGTGTACATGTATGTGAGCTATACATGACACAGTGTGCGGAGGTCAGAGGACAACTTGTAGAAGGAGGCTCTCTCCTTTCACCTTATATGTCCCTAGGATCAAACTGAAGTCATCTGACTTGGTGACAGGTACCTTTACCCACTGAGCCTAGGTATCCATTTCTAAAGATTCTTTTTAGCTTTTCAAATTTTAGTTATTTAATAACTATATGTTCCATTTATTGGACTATAGAAAGGTTCAACTGAACAACTTTCATATCTAAAGATCTTCCTGTCTTCTCAGCAGATGAGTTTATTTTGATGTTTTCCATAAACTCTTGGGCCTCTATGACATTTAGTTGTCATATAATATTTTTCATGATTTTTTAATAATTTTATTATATATATACATATATAGTGATTGGTAGACTCCTAAAAGATAGTAGCAAAAAAAAACATTTGCACTGACTGTTAGATGAGTGTTCTTTTTGATAAAAATTTATTGTATTAGTTTTAATTGTGTGTATATATTATATGTATATATGTTATATATGTATATAATTATGTGTATATATGTGCGTCTGCATGTGGGTACATGCAGAAGACCCGAAGAGATTTTGGATACTCAGGAGCTGGAGTTACAGTAGTTGTAAGGCACCAGATATGGGTGCTGTGAACCAAATTGGGTCCTCTGCATGAGCAGTACACACCCTTACCTGCTGTAGCATCTCTGACTATCATACATTGACTGAGTTCGGGGTCTGGAGTAAGGTGCTTTAATCACAAATACTCATACAAATGAGAACCTGGGCAGAACTGAGCTGAACTCAGGACAGACAGTGCAAAACAGACATACTTCCTAAGAGTGAATTCAACGTGACTCCACATAGGACAAAAAAGATCAGGACAAAGTTCTGAAGAGAAGCTGGGTAGTTCCTCCCTTTAAATTTTATGTGAGGCACTCTATTATCAAATTAATATTTTTATTCCTGTATTTCACAATGTATTCATATAAAATAGAATAGAGTATTAACCACAAACATAAAAAAGTTATGTGATTACACGGTAGGAACAGAAGCACAGAGCTATTAAAGTAATTTACATCTATAAGAGCATCATATCACTTTAAACAAGTCTGTGTTTGTTACATATCAGAGCATTTTAAGAAATTTCAAGTTAACCTGAGCTAGCATGACCCAGAAAAACCTACTTATTATAATATATTATGAAAATACTACTGTTGACAACAACTTTCAATACACAATGCCTGCTATGAAAACCATTATTTTTCACACTTTATTCTTACAGGTTTACAGAGCTACTGTTAAATATTTCTAACGCGTTGGGTTTTTTTGCTTAAGAAATCAGAAAGCCAGCTTTAGGCTAACTAGAGGTTATATGTTCACAATAAATCTAGACATGAAAATCAATAGAAACATTTAGACCTGTGATGTTGGAGAAGTGCCTCTCAAAAGAAATCAAATGCTAAAAATTGAATCTCATGTACACCATAGCACATTATCACTACAAGTGAAAGCTTGTTGACACAATCCTCTTTCTATTTCAAGGCAACTGCAGTACAATTTAATGCATGACACCATTAAAGGATCCTCAGGTTCAGCAATGGGGTCTCACAGACTGAGAGAAATAATAGTAGCCTTCCTATGTACTAAGAATATCATCAGGATTAGTTCTGGACCCCTGAACATACTGAGACTCAACACTGATGGAAGCAAGAGACAGAAAGATGTACTTTCCTCTTGAGGTAGGAAGTGAGGGGTCCAATAAGCAACAGAATGGGGTGCATAATTATGATCACTGAAAGTGAGAGAGACATCAGTGGACCAGACAGATGAATGTGCTTTGCAAAGAAGCCTCCTCCATCCCCTTCTCTCAAAGGTCTTGTCCCATGATAACTCTTCCTATGTCTTTCCCTTCCTTCTCAATGTTTCTGTCTTTCTGGCAAATTCATGTTGCATGCATACTTTCATTTCCTTTCAGTGAGTCTTTTTCTTGGCTCCCACAAATTAGTTTCTAAATTTAAACTTGAAAATTCATGTGTACTTTCAGTTTTTTCAGATCTATAGAACATGCCAAAGGTAACATCTCCAAATAAACTATCTGATGCTACTGAGATTTATCCAAAGGAGACTGTGGCTTTGAGGAACCCATCTTGAAGAAATTGTGAGGTTGTGAATGAGTTTCTACTCCAAAGAAAAATAATAGGTCCTTGGGTTATTTCAACCAGCATTCACACACACACACATACACACACACACTCACATGGATGCACACACACATGTACATGTGCACACACATTCATATACATGTGTCAGTCAAAATCACTACACTGAGTCATTCATTCATTGCAGAAGGAGATTCTGACAAGTGCAATAGAAATAAAAACAGCCATTTGAGGTGCATCTACTGTGAGAGTTTTGAGGTCTCTGAGTGCCTGGATGTGTATGTGTGTGTCTATATATATATATGTGTAGTGATAATAAGGAACCTAATAAAGCATAAGATGTTAAGAGCAATGAATGCACTATATTTTGAAATATATTTGTTACTTTACTCCAATTTTTAAAATATTTTACTGATTCTTTCATACAATATATTTTGATCTTATTCAGACCATGTGCCCATCCCTAAGCTCTCTCTGTTACACCCTCACATCTTATCTTCTATTACTACTTTTCTTTTCTTTTAAAAAGGCCTGTTGAATGTAACTTGTTTTCTCAAATGCTTTTGAGTGTGGACCCATTCCTTGAAGCCTGGTTAACCTAATAGGTGTCAAACTCTTTAAGAAAACTCACTCTCCTTTTCCAGGAGCTATTGATTGCTAATAGCTAATACATCCTCAGCTAGGAGTGAGACTTCTTTCTGACCTCACCATCCAATTTTTCATTCCACAATTAATTCAAAAATACAAGAAAATACAATAAAGAATTCTAAAAATAAAAAGGGCAACAAAAGGCACTGAGTCTCTAAACTATTAAAGTTTATTACATTTCAATAAAACTGTGATGGTGCCATTAAAATACAATGAGATGCTAAAATAAGCTCACTGTTTGTTTGCTTGAATTTTAAATAAGTATAAAAGCAGGGAAAGACAATAAGGAGAGAGGAGCATAGAGCCAGATGTCAAGTTATTTAAGAACCTATTAGATATTCAAACAGAATTTAGGATAATGTAAAAATTATGAAATAATAGGAAAGAACTTTAAATAATCACAACTCAACACTTGAATGGGTGGTGGCTTTCTAAGAACACAGATTGTTCGCCTCTCCTGAAGACAATTTGTCATTCCTACCCATATTTTGCAAAGAATAAAATTAATGTTCGTGTATGTCAAGAAACTACCTCTTTCTACTATGCTACCCCATGAATCTGAATAAATTCATTATTCTTCATATTTATCACTTACATCCAAGTAGTGCAAACATTTAGCAACTTTATTTTTAGTGTTTTATTTATTATTTTATGTGTATGAACGTATCGTCTGCATGTTGTAAAGGCACCCATATCATGCATTGCATGCAGAGATCAGAAGATGGTGTGGGATACCCTGAAACTGGAGTTACAGACTGTTGTTAGTCGGAATTAAGCTCGGATCTTCTGCAAGAGTAGCCAGTGCTCTTAACCACCGAGCCATCTTTCTAACCCCACCATTTAGCAATTTTGGACTACGTATTTTCCTCTAACAATTTTTGTCATGTACAGAATGAATATTTTCAAGTTGGTATAATATTGGAAGGACATTTAAAATTTTAATTTGATGATAAATTAACAAACCCTTTAAAAGTATACAAACTATACATTGTTAATTGAAATTAAATTTAGCAAAACTTTATTTAAAAGCTTAAAAATGTTTGAAGATATACAAAAATAGCACATATATAGTTTTACAAAAACTCTGGGTTTTTATAAACCCTGGGACTGGAGAGGTGTCTCAGCAGTTAAGGGCAACAGCTGTTCTTGCAGAGGACATGGGTTCAGTTCCCAGCACCCACATGGCAACCAACAACTGTCCCTAACTCCAGTTCCAGGCAAATCTGACACACTCATCTGACCTCCACAGGCATTGCATGTCACGGGTTCACTTACACACATGCAGGCAATACACTTACACACATAAAATAAAAATAATAAGTGAAATATTTTAAAAAATGAAAACCTGAGCATAATACTAAATTCAGTTGCTTATTTACTAAATTAATTTTGTGGCTACTATTAAAACATATTAATATACAAAGTCAGCAATTTATCAAGTTGTATGTATGCCAATAGCCCCAAATTTTTAGCAATTGAATGTTTTGACTGTGTAGTGACCTCAACAAAACACTTAACACTGAACAGTGTATTGATCAAAACACCACTTAAAAACTGACCCCAAGAAATTATTATTAAAAATTCCCTGCATTCTTTTTGTGAAACCACAACTGTCATTATAAGTGTGTTTTAACTCATCCTCCTATTTTTGTCCATGATTTTTTTTATTTTCTCAACAAAATAGAAAAATTGTGTACAGGCAACATTCCAACAATCCAATCTGAAGAGATATCTAGTTACTATTGTCTGAACTGAATTTAATTGAGGATTTTTTTTTCCACT
>NW_008330314.1:773746-789132 GCF_000622305.1 Nannospalax galili
TTAACTAATGTTTGTGAGTCAGACTGTATCTGTGCTGTTGATAGAGAATTATATGAGGCCAAACAATTCTACATAGGAAAGCAGGATTCATATAAATGTTGATTTTTGACATAATGATTTTTATTTTTTGTTTTTAAAAATTTTATGTGCTTACAGTGTGTCTCAGTATATCCATCTCTACTCCCTCCATCCAGTTCCCTCAGACACCATACCTAATGTATATTCCATTTTACTTCCAACTTTATAGCTTTTTTATAACCTACTAAGTCCAATCAGTGCTGCTCATATGAGCATGTATATGGGGTCATCCGCTGCAGCATGACCATTTCCCCAAAGAAAAGTGACTCTCCCTCCCTCAGCAGCCATCAACTACCATTAGCTCTTCAGCCAGAGGTGGGCATCAGGAGTCCCTACCCCCTCCATGCTAGAAATTTTTTTATGTGTATGAATGTATTACATGTCCATAAGTGAATCTGTGTCATATATGCCTACAGAGGTCAGAAGAGGGCGTCAGATCCCCTGGAACTGGAGTTAGGACAGTTGTTAACCACTGTGTGGGTGCTGGAAATCAAACCAGAGTCTTGTGCAAGAGCAGCCAGTGCTCTTAAATGCTCAGCAATCTCTCTAGCCCTCTTGCTGGAATTTTTAACTCTCTGGATCTTGTTGGGGTCTTGGGCAGGTAACCACAGCTGCTGTGAGTTCATGAGTGTAACAGTCATGACATAAGAATTTTAAATTGTTCTCTAAAACTACCTATTTAGTATTTTTGTATACATAATCATAATAACAAAAAATACATTCTGACATAAAACTTTGTGTGTGTGATTTTACATTGAATTTTAATATATGTAAATTATATCTAACAATTGTTTAAATTTAAAAAATTTGCATACCTATAATTTATTTTATTTCAATGTGTATTTTGGTGAACTTTTGTGCATTTTCTGTAATACATCTTAATCTTATTTAGGCCCCTTCCCGTATTTGCACCCCGTATTGTCTGCCCACAGGATTTTCTGCATTCTGTCATATATTGAATCAGGTTTGTGTACCCAGATGTCTCTCACCATGAGTTCATCCACTGGAGCCTGTTCAGCCTATCTAACATCACTCCCTTAAAGAAGGCTGACTCTCTCTCATCCAGCAGTGATCAGCTGTCAGTAGTATCTGGGCTAAATTTGGGCCATCTGCCCATTTCCCCAGCTCTATACTAGTTTCTGTCTGATTGGGTTTGCACGAATCTTTTGCTTGCTGTCACTATTGCTGTAAGTTCTTACGTGAAACTCTTGATGAGATAGAAGATGAAAGTTGTGATCTAAGTTGTAGTTATCTTAAGTAACAGTTACAGATAATCGTATCCATGCCTACCTTCTCTTTTATTTTGAATAAGAACATCGTCAACAAGGAAAACTGACTCCTGTCAGCATCTTCAACGCCTAGCCCGTTTCGTAAGAAATAAAAATGCATTTATACAGTGACTAAAGTACTGTTTCATCGATAGATATTGCTACCTCAAAAAATGATGATAAAATAATAAGACATGGGATAGCTTGCTTGGCTCAAAGTGCATAGTATTAGAGTTGGAATAGCTTGAGGAACCTCTTGGTTGGCTAGTAGATCTGTTTGCAGAGATAGCTGCTGGATGGAGTTGGTGCCAGGATGCCACTCCTCTTAATAGGACCCAGGCTTTCCAGCCTGCTCACCTCCTCCATCCCTACTGTGAACTGAACTGCTGAGGATGTACAGGAGGCTAAAAGGCTCAAGGCAGGATTTGAAGGCGGATGGCCCTGTGCTCAATGAGTCATTCACATACAAAGTTTGGTTCGTTTTGCATGATTCAAGATCACGATGGTCAGAAAAATAAAAATAAAAATCATTGTCGCTGTAGCTGCTTCACTTCACATTTTCCCTTTTGGCTCCAGACCCATGTAAGACAAACAAATAAACATCTGTCATTTAAAATAATTCTCTAAAACATGACCATTTCAAAGATGAATTTCTAGAAATTGGAAATTAATAGCAAGCTATTCATGTATTCATCCCTAAGGGTACATCCTTTCAGTTTGACTGAGGAAAATAGGTTCAGTTTTCCTTTACGTAATATAAATAACATTGGGGCAAGATTGCATCTGTCATAAATGAAAATACCATATTTATGTCTTCTTATCATCCATTCATGGCTTTATGGAGCTAAAGTCCTCCAGGGAGTATCACAAATCCACATAATGTTCCTGAGTGCTACGTTTTGCATTTGGATCTATGATTTAGCTGACAGATGTGAATAAACACTTGAAGTCAGGCAACTCTCCAGTCACTGCACATGTGTGGAAACCGAAGTGTGCAAATTTCTCTGACGTGATACTTCATTTCCTTAAGAGCCTTTTCTGTCATCTTTTTCTTGGCTAATGTTTAAATAACTGTCTGCCAATAAACCTGCCTGTATTTAATGTTTTTATGTTTTATTGTTTGCTTGTTTATATCATATTTCTGATACATTAAATGAAGACGTTATAATTTTGTGGCAAAAACAAAACATTGAAGTCTATAAATTTGAGTAATATTAATTACAATGAGATTTCTAATATATTTCTGTTGACTTTGGAGCAACTTGAGGCATTTTATAATAACACTGTCATTATCAGAAATAATTTTGGAATATCTTATTGCATAATTATATAAAATAATAAAGCAAGGACACATTATATAGATTTTTCTACTTAAGAATATCAATGTCTTAAAATTTTTTTTATTTATTTATTCTAATTTTAATGTGTATAACTGTATTACCTGGATGTTTGATAGTACACCTATGTTGTACAGTGCCTATAGAGGACAGAAAAGGGTGTCAGATCCCCTGGAACTGGAGTTATGGATGGTTGTTAGCTGTCATGTGGATACTGGGATTGGAACCCAGGTCTTCTGCAAGACCAGCCAATGCTCTTAACCACTGAGTCATCTTTCTAGCCCTTCAATGTCTATGATTGCTTCTCCATCAATAGCAAACTTCAACAGATAAATTTTCATGTAAGAGAAATAACCTTTGAACAACTTGCCTGTCCCCTGTCTTCCACATTTTTTTTCATGTAAGGAAAGTTGATCTTTATATTGCCATGGAAATGATGACATGGCTTTCTCTCTTGTCTCATTTGTTAGAAAGTCACTACGTAGTTGGCATTTCCCCTTCATTTTCATGTCTGTCTTTTGAAGTGCATTACATACAACTAACTTATGCTTTTATGCATTTTTATATTCCAGGTATGTTAATTAATTTTCTAGTGCTGTGATAAAACGCTATGACCAAGGCCATTTATAGAAAGAAGAGTTTATCTGGCTGTGGTTCCAAAGGAATAGTCCAATGTGGGGGGAGGGAAGCATGGTGGCAAGAGGTGGGGGCCCATATTTTCAAGCAGGCACAGGATGCAGAGAGAGTCAGTCTAGGAATGGGCAAACTATACACTCTCAAAGCCGATCCCAGTGACATGCTTCCTCCTGCAAGACCACACCCCCTACGTGTTCCATGGCACTCCTCAAACAGCCAAGAACCAAGTGTTCAAACACTTGGAGCCTATAGAGGATATTCTCACCCAAATCACCACACAATGGTTACACTAACTTCCTCTCACTTCTCCATGTTTTCTTGGTATTCTAAAAACTGTCTAAACAGCGAAAATAACTTGTCCTACTATCCCTCTCTCACACCGTCTTGACTTCCTTTTCATTTGTTTGTTTGGTTGGTTAGTTGGTTAGTTTTGTTTTGTTTTTGTTTTTGAGACAGGGTCTCCCTGTAGCCCCAGCTGGCTTGGAATTCACTATGTAGACCAACTGTCTCTGCCTGTGATTAAAAGCATGCTCCACCATGCCTGCCTCCTTGTTTTACTTTAATTGTATATTCTGATCACACAATATCTTTTTAAAAGCGGAGGGGTGGCCTGGAGAGATGGCTCAGGGGTTAAGAGATCTTGCAGAAGATCCAGGTTCACATCCCGGCTTGCCTTTACCTCCCAAGTGCTGGGATTAAAGGTGTGTACTACCGTGCTCAGCGTTCCTCTTTCTTAACATTAATGACCTCACTTCATTTAAACTCTTACATCTGTCTCCATAGAAGTCTCCTGCATATCACTATCCTTGAATAGTTTGCCATTCCTTCAGCATTTTGTGAGAATAGCAACTGCATGGCATCTTCCAAGTTGTTTGTTTAGGATGCTGAACATGGAAGAATGGTATACCTCAAGGATGGACAGTCAAGGGTAGACTAAGGGATCATGATAAATGCACATGTAACTTCTGAAAAACTTTTAAAGACTTTTTGACAAACAAAATACTTTAAAATTATTTGACAGTGTTCTGAAATTTCAGGAAAATTGTGAGGATAGGGCAGTATTTGACCCATTTATGTTTCTCTGGGAACTAGCTGAAACTAGATGGTGGTTTCATAGCTATTTCTAAATCACTTATTCTTCACCTTCTAAAAGCAAAAGTTCTCTCTCTCTCTCTCTGTCTCTCTCTCTCTCAACACACACACACACACACACACACACACACACACACACACACACACACTCTCTAATCAAATTTAAGCTCAACCTTGTTAAATACAATTATCTGTTGCTAACCTGTATTTACATTTTTTCTAGTTGTTCTAATGGCATTTTGTTTTCATTCAAGATCAAACCCAGGATCATGCACCGCATTGAGTCATCAAGCTTTTCAAATGCTGCTCCATGAGGGTCAAATCATGTTCCCTTTAAATTTATGTGTTGGAATCTTAGACCTGTTACTACGAATCTGACTTTGAGAGCAGAGTTTTATAAGAAGGTAATTAATGCAAAAATTATTATATGTGTTGAGTCTCATTCAATATCACTGTTTTCCTCACACACACACAAAAAAAAACAAAACTTAAACACATCTTGATGCAGAGGACGATCCTGAGGAGACACAGACAGAAGGCTGCCATCTGCAAGCCAGCCAGAGAGACCTTCAAGGGAAACTAACTGCTGAAATCTTGATCTTAGACTTTTAGTCTCTAGAATTATGGGAAATTGGGTAAGCGCTGCTGTGGTTTAAATCACAAGATCCTAGCAAACTGTGTGAACCGGAAGACCTAACCTTCTGTATTTGGAAAAATAGCCGTGTCTTATTTCCCTCAAAAGATTTTGGAATCCAGTTTTCCAGTGTGCACTGTAACCTACATCCTAGTACAGAATGAGGTTCCCGTCTGACAGAAGAGCTGAGCTGAGGAGAATGAGTTTGCGCTTGGTATCCAAGATGCACAGAGAACAGCGTCAGTGCACTTGGTTTTACCACACACCGCAGACTACAGGGCAATCACAAGTCAGTTTGGTTAATGCAACAGTTGGGTTTGAGGTGGAGGCACTTGTTTGCAGAATGTAGGGTTCAGTGACATTTATGGTAAAAGTCTTCAAAGTAGGCCAGTATTGCAGTAGGAAACATGTTCCTGGAAGTTTACTGTTGTCTTGTTCTTTTCCCAGCAAATCTGTGAACCGCTGATAGTCACTTAATAAACTTCTACATCATATCAGTTAGAAATCTGTTTCCCTTGTTTGAAATAAAGAAATCTGACTAAAATCAAGTCAGTCTGCCTCCCAAATAGTCTCTGGCAATTCTCTGTGGCTTAGGAGCAGGAAAAGAGAAAGCGGATGATTAGGGTGATTTACATAAATTCAATACGTTAATGATTCATTCTTATCTGGTTAACAGAGAAAGACTAACAAAATCTACCTGACAAAATATCCTAGCAACAATTTTGCATTTTTTTTACCCAATAAAATAATTCTAATTCAATAGCAGGTGAACTTTAGGAAGAAAATAATGTTCAGTTGTAATCAAATTACTATAACATGGTATTCCATTGATTTCTGTCTTTTGTTTGACCTTTAAACTCACGATATTTTATATTATGATATGAAAGTATCTTATTTTCAATCCATGTGCCAGTGAGGGTTCCAGAAGAAAATAGAAAATATACCCCAATTAGGTAATTTAAAAATTATAATTCAATAGGGAAAATAAGTTCAAGTGATCTGTTATAAAGTATGGTGTCTATAGTTAAAGATAATATTTCTTTTGGAAAATGCTAATGATGCATGTTAAGTGTTCTCATCTCGAAACAATAGCTATGTGAAATAATACATTTACCATTTAGATAGATTGAGCCATTTGACAATGTGTACCTACATAAATGTACCTGATAAACCGATACAGATCCCTAAGTCAATTTGTCTTTAAAAAAAAGTAAACAAATTTGAAAAGGAGAGAACAGTTTAATAAAGGGATAATTTATAAAGACGTGGGCTAGAAATAAGGAAATCAAAGAGGTAGTACAGAAGACCTGTGCTAGTAACAGGTTCTACTCCCAGGATCAAGAGAGCAAAGGGTAGATTGGTTACACAATCCAGACATGGAAAATATTCTACGCAGAGGACCAATGACAGAAATCCTCATTGTGGGCTGAAAAGCTGAGAATCCCTCAGTGCTCCTGAAAAGGGAAATATGGAGAAGAAATACCCAAGCTTCACTCTCACTCTCATTCTGAGATGTCCATGTTTCTTATTGCCATGAGCAAAAAAACACAACCCTGATGATCAGGCCCTTGCAGCCAGCTCCTGTGGCATAGGCACAGATTAGATCTGGAAGGCAAAAGCAGCACACCCCAGATCACCTGTTAGTACATTTCATCAAGTTTGCATATTTGTACTTTCCTAATTATTCTCCTTTTACAGAGAGTTTTCCCATTAGAAAATAAATGAGAAGCAGTTTTATAAACATGTGAGTTTATAAAACTTTTTCATCTGAATAATTCATAAGAAATGACACAAAAAGTATATGATTGGGGGACTGGAGAAGAACACTGGTTCTTCTTGCAGGAGACCGGGGTTCAAATCCCGGAACACACATGGCAGCTAACAACCGTCCATAATGGCAGTCCCAGGAGATCCAACAGCCTCTTCTGACCTCTATGGGCATTGCATGACACGGGTGCACTTACCTACGTGGAAGCAATACACACATACACATAAAATAAAAATAATGATTTTTTTAAAGTATATGATTGGTTCTCAGGAAAAGAAGAGTTCCATGAGAGAAACTAAAAACACGTTTTCCTAATTTTTGTTTCTATACCATTTCTAAAGTGTTTCAGGTAAAAATTGTTAAAATTTGTGTAAGGTTCTATATAACAAAATGTTTCCAGTGTTCTTACAATGTATGTGTTTTGTAGGAATCATACACAAAATTGGGCAAGTAGAACAGGTACTTCTTTCAGAAGATGAAGAAACTAAGGCTCAGTAAGTAATAGGCTCAGTGACAAGTCATGTGAATAGTTGAAACAGAATCAATGGTAGCTATAGCTATTATCATTTGGGCTGCAGACTATCCTTGTAATGGATCCCTGCTCATTCAAAATTCACTTATCATCCTCTGCATTGCAGATAGGTGGAACAGGAACAGGAAAGAGCCAACGACTTCTCTTTAACAGCTGTGACCATGTTACACATGCCACATCTACTCACATTCCACCTGCTTGTCTCAATCACATGCTTTCTTCCATTTTCAAGGTATGGTTAGAAATTAAGCCTCTACTTGAGCATTACGGTTCTACCAACTAATGTCTGATTCATCAAAGAAGGTAAGGTTTCATTGTACCTCTCTCCCACCACACAGATATTAATATATACCATTATCATATGCATTAAACAATGTAATGTCTACATATCTAGAAGAAGTCCAACACTCTCCATTACAAGTAGTGGTGCTCTGTAATCATATGCAGTTCTATAACTTAAAAACTAAAAGACAATATACAACGGTAAGTTGAAACAATACACTTACAATTCAAATTCAGAGGAGGGAGAACTATAGAACTCATCAGAACCTCTTGATTTTAAATCTTGAAGGTTTTGTGCTATGAGATTTCCTTGTTCACCTGCCTATTTGCCAGGGTCCTGGAAACAATTCTTCTATCCAGTATCCTCTGCGGTCTGACTTTTGACATCTAATAAAGATTTCTGTGCTTCTACTCTAGAGAAAGGCTGAAGAATAGGTTCCTACCATGTACTGCTTCGATAAATTATAGGAAGGCTAGGTTTGGTATTAGTTACTTTTCTGTTGCTGTAATAGAAACACTGACCAAAGCATCTTATAGAAGGAAGAGCTTATGGTTCCAGGAGAATTACAATCCTTCACGTCTGGGAGGCATGGTGGCAGCAGGTGGCTGGAACAGGATCAAAAAGCAGAGAGCTCACATCTTCAAGGAGGCACAGGAAGCAAGAGTGACTCAAGATCTGGCAAGATTTAAGAACTCTCTAAACCAGCTCCCAGTGCTTCCTCCAGGATAGCCACACCTTCCAAAACCTCCCAAAAGAGTGCCACGAACTAGGGACAAAATGTCCAACTACTTGGAGATTACCTGGAACATTCACATTCAAACCATCACAGGTTGTTTTAGAATTCAGCAACAGCAGGTATTGGCAGGCTGGGCTCAAAGTAAGCAATGGTTTCTTTCATGGCTGTGCTTCTGACCAACTCATTGGCATATACAGCAGGGAACGGAACTTCTAGTTATCCGAGTTTTGAAAAATTGTGACATAACTTCCAGAACATAGACATAATAGTATACTTAGCTACTAAGTAGGCAGGGAACTGTAGTTTGTACGCAGATAAAGCTTAGGGATTTTAGTATTAAAAAGAGAAAAAGGGAGAAAAAATGAGAGGCTCTTGTGTGTTACTTCAGTGATCTAACAAACCTTAAGAATGAACAGCCTGGAGCTTTATTTTATTTTACCATTTACCTTTATTATATATTGTTTGGGGTGTCGTGGCATACGTCCAGATGTCAGAGCACAGCGTAGAAGAGTTGGTTCTCTCCTCTGCCATGTGGGTGCCAAGGATACAGTTCATGTCCTTAGGTTTAACAACAATCACCTTAACCCACAGAGTCCCGGCCCCTGGAAAGTTGAGTAGACATTTACTTCTGTTTCTTTAGATCAAAATAGCTGAGAACAAAGTTGCTGAATTACAGATCTTGAAGAAGTTTCAGGTATCATCTTACCTTTTATTTAGAGTACATCTAAACTACCCTAGGAAATATGTGCTCCATTTAGTCTTTCCTGTCTCTGAAGGGGATCGCAAGCTTTTTCTCTGCAATAATTTTACACAGGGCCATACCCTCCATTGGTGACACCCTCACAACGCTCCACAGTATAGAACACTCTATTAAGAAGGTGGCATACAGCCAGACCGCCTGGGGTCCAAGTCAAAGAATTCCAGCTGTGTCCTTACTTCATAAGCTTAGAGAAATAGCCAATCATTCATTTAACTGTTTTATTAGAAAAGAATGTAATTGTACTTCATTTGATGGAATTATTAGAAATATTAAACAGTTTCAAAATATGGAAAGCATTTGAGCAAGCGGCTGAGATTTAATCAAGTCTCAGTTAGTAAAAGCTATAAGGTCCTTATGTTTTTCCCTAGGCCAGGAAATACCCTCAAGATAAATAATGCTGTACTTTTCAAAAGAAAAATTTTTTGAGTTAGGGTCTCATTATATATCTCTAGTTGGCCTAGAACTTACTATCTAGACCAGGCTTGCCTTGAACTCATAGAGATGGGCCTATTCCTGACTGCTGATATTATAGATGTGTGCCACAATGCCCAGCCTACAATACTGTACTTTTTAATAAGTACTTTTTAATAATAATTATTATATTAATTGTGACCAGAATTAATCAGAGAACATGAACCTACATTATTTTGTAGTATTAAAAAGTGGACTATGTTAATGCACATTATTTGCATAAATAGAAAAATAGTAAAATAGAGTGAAAGCCCAAGTTTCCACAAATACCATTCTTATGGGAGGTTTTGTATAAAATCTAAAGCTATATTAATTATAAAGTAATTATTTTCTGTTTATTAACACAATTTAACAGTCTCCATTACATCATAACTTCACTTGCATTCCTGTTCTTTAAGCTATTACAAAAAGAATGCAATAAGTGAAATGTTCTTCTCTTTCAAATACAAAATTAGT
This sequence comes from Nannospalax galili, assembly GCF_000622305.1. NCBI lineage: Eukaryota > Metazoa > Chordata > Mammalia > Rodentia > Spalacidae > Nannospalax > Nannospalax galili. Next base: position 783,798 of record NW_008330314.1, read on the forward strand.
GTTATATTCATGAAGAAAATGAAAATAAGAAATATAAAAACATAAAAATTAAATAAAATTATCTGAAATTTCACCACTATAAAATAACTGCTATTTAGCATTTCCACATATGCTTTGCAAAAATATAAACACAAAAACACAAGGCTTTATCATAATGACAGCCACTCATTTCTATAAGTAGCAACTTTAAGTTGAGATAAAATTATTAAAATTACCGTTTGAAGTCACAGAAAGCTATGAAAGTAGCATAACATCTTGAAAGTATTTTGTTTAATAAGTTGCCTTGAATGGCATCCGAGGGGCTGTGCTTTTCGCTTCATTGGTACTTCAGGAACCACTCTACATCCTCCAAATGAGTAGTGCAGAAACTCATCCTCAGTTGCTCAGGCAGCAGCGGAAGAAGAACAAGGCAGGAGACCAGCTGAACGCCTAAAGGAAAACCTTGGTACAAAATAATTATGAAAGGGCTAGACATATAAAGATCTATTTATGAAATACTTCCAGATCTGATTATCTATAAAGTACAGGTAAGTACTGAAGATCATATGGAGTCTGTTAAAAAGCAGGTTGAAGCCAGGCAAGATGGTGCACACCTTTGATCCCAGAATCTGGGAGGCAGATTTAGGCTGATCTCTGCTAGATCTAAGTCATCCTGGTCTACATAGTGAATTCCAGGCCAGCTGGGGCTACAGAGTGAGATCCTATAAGATCTGGAGAAGGTGGGGATGTTCATTTTCATCATCACTGTCAACCTAGTCCTTGAAGTGCTAGCTGTTGCAATAAAGCATGCAACTTAGATGAAGAAATGAACTGACCAAATTTGTAAATAATATGATTATCTACATAGACAATCCAAAGGATCTAGAAAAATGCTGTCAGAACTCATATTACTTCCTTAAATTTATGGTATGTAAAAATCAACATAAAATATTTTTATATCTATGTATCAGCCCTCAACCTATGGACATAAATTGTAATGTACTCCTATTTACAGTTAGTAAAAATACATCTATTCAAATATAAGCCAAAAATGACATGCATAGGCCTTGTACACTAAAAAGTACACAATCCTGAGCACAGACTACAACCAAGATCTAAGTAAACATGGAGAGATATCACACATATTGATTGAAAGCCTCACTCTTCTAAAGATAGAATATGGCAAGATTTATACTGAAAGGTAAAAGACTATAATAAGAAAAATGACCCCAAAAGAAAAAGACTAGAGAAGATTAAAAGTAAAAGGTATCAGCTGATAGTGTTTCAGCCATCATGAGTATGTCATATTGGCAGGGAAATCTATAGGATATAAACTATATATGAAACAAAATACCTTGGAATTTACTCACACAAATATCTACAACTAATTTTTATGAAGATAAAATGAAAGAATAAACCTTTAAAAATAACATTGATGCAATTACATATGCATCGTTTAAAAAGTATAAAAGTTTTAACTAAACCTAAATCTTATAGCTTTGTACAAATTTAATTCAGAATGAACAGCAAATTTGAATTTTAAGTATAAAACTATAAAGATTTCAGAAAAATTAAGAGAGAATTCTTCAGTCTTATGTGAGATCTTTAAAGAATTCTTAGGCTTGAAACAGCCATTATATCTAAGAGAACAAATTGATTAGTTTTCATAAAAAACAAATGATTATTCTGAAATGGCCTTGCTAAAGGTACAGAACAAGACAAAATGTTTTAAATCCATACAAAGGACTTACATTCAAATTACAAGAAGTCTCAAACCCAAAGCAAATAATAACATTGCAACATAAGCAAAAGACATAAAGGGACATTTGTTTCACTGAGGAACATATAACAGATGAAAATAAGATTAGAAAAGTTGGGCATCCCCAGCTTTTCATGAAATACATATCAAAACCTTAATGAGAAGCTGTACATGTAACAGTTGGTAGAGTGCTTGCCTCATATGCACAAATCCCTGAGTTAAAACTCAACAATATATAAACAATATGGTAGCGCATGCCTATTGTCCCAACATTTGAGTGGTAGAGGCAAGAGAATCCTGAGTTTAAGGTCATCCTCAGCTACAAAGCCAGTTTGAGACTGGTCTTAGCTACATAAGTCAAAGCTGCAAAAAAACAAGCAACAAAAACAAAAACATAATGAAATATTCCGCAACTAGCAAGATTGTGAAGAAAATGAATCACTCATGTTTTTCTGGTATAAGAGTATAAAATAACACAGTCGTTCTGCAAAACTGACAGCTGACTTAGCATGCACAAGTCCCGTGCAAGCTCAAACCAGAGAAAAATTCCAACATCGATAAGGGGAAGAGGGTAAGAAATCCCAGCCCAGCCTAAGGAATTTTTGGCAACTGATGACTGTTGGGAGGAGGAGAGACAGTGTCTTACAGGGATGAGACTCTTGTTAGGTTAACCAGGCTCCAGTGGATGGACCCATGCCAAAGGACATTTGGAGGCACAAGTTGGACTCTATAGGTTGTATTATATTATATACATAATAGAGGACATTAAATTTTACAAGGGGTATTAAGGAGGTATGGATATGGGAGGGGATCTAAATATTATATTGCATGAAGATATCAAAATTCAATCTTTTTTTCTAATTAAACCTTTTATAAAATTAAACCTTACAATCTAACAGTGTGATCCTGGATGTTTTTCAGAGGAAAATGAAAATTACATTTACATAAATACCCAAACAAAATGTTTTATAACAGCACTATTTGTAATACACAAAACTAAGAAAACATACTGATGGCTTCAAGACAGATTTCAGTTAGTCTTGGGAAAATCCAGAATCCTGACTTCCTTTATAACGCTACAGTGTTCTGGGACTGCAATAGCTTTAGATGAGAGTTGGCCAGGAAATACACTATAGACATAAATGTGTGTGTAAATACCGTTTCTGCAGACATATATACATACACATAGACACATATGTGTATAATATATATCTACAATAAAACTTAAAATAAATAATTTCTAAACAATTCAATAAACATAATTGAGAAAAAATTTTAATATAAGATAAAATATAAGAAATGCAATATGTTAGTTCAGTACATTAGTATAGGGTTTATGCTGGTTAATTTTAAATGTCAACTTGACACAACCTAGAATCACTGGAAAAAGATTATCAATACGGAATTAATTAGATCAGATTAGGCTGTAGGCATATCTGTGGGGGACTGTCTTGATTATTAATTAATGTAGGAAGACGCAGCCTATTATGGGTGGCATCATTCCCTATGCCTGAACAATATAAGAGGAGCTTGCTAGCTGGGAACAAGAAAGCAAGGAAAGAGTCATGTGTTTTATCTTTGGTCTTGATGTGATGTGACTACCTGGTAGAATTCTTGCCTTGACATTCCTAAAATAATAGAATATGACCTGGAATTATTAACCAAATATATACTCTTTCCTTATGTTAGTTAAATTTCAATTGCTCTTATAAAATACCAGACAAAAGCAACATAAAGAATAAATGGTATGTTTTGGCTTATGGTTCTAGAGTTTAATAGTCGCATTGTAGGGAGGGAATATCAATAATCATGAAAAATACAGGCCAGGAGCAGGAAGCCCACTGGTAATATTGTCATCTGCACACAGGAAGAATAGAAAGAGAATAGGAAGTGGGCCAAGGCTACAGACCCTCAGAGCCTGCCCCCAGTGATCTGCTTCCTCCAGTAAGTCTCCACCTCTTAAGCATTCCATAACCTCCTAAAATTGTGCAATCAACTAGGCTCCGAATATTCAAATACATGTTCCTATGGGAGACATTTCTCTTTCAAATCACTATACTCCTCAAAATCATATTTTGACAGGGTATTTCACCACAATGCTAGAAATAAAAGTAGGATAAATCTATTTCCAGACAGTCTTATCAATGTAAATTATACAACCACATACCTGATCTTTTGGCAATACCATACTTCCTTGATTACTGTTGTTGTAAAGTAAGTCTTTAAATGATATGCTGTGATTATTGTTTATTTAGTTATAGACAGGATTTCTCTATGTTTTCCAGTTGGTCTGGAGCTCTATCTTCCTCCTCAGGCTCTTGAGTACTGGGATTAAAGACATGTACCACCATGCTCAAGAAGAAACTGTGATTCTTTCCATTTATTCTTCCTATTCAAGTATTTGTATTTTTTTAGCTTCTTTGCTGACCAAGATAAATTTGAAGAAAGTAATATGTTAGTATTGTTTTAATTGGTAATGATTAAATTAAAGCTATACAGATTAATTTGGACAGAACAGGCTTCCTTCCTCCTCAGGGTCTTCTATATCATGAAAATATGGCATTTCTGATTATCGTATGCTTTGGTTTGTCAGCATTCTGTAGTTTTCAGTATGGCTCCTCTATGTGCTTTGTAGAATTTATGCCTAAGGATTTCTTACTTTGGAGGTGTTTAACATGTTAATACTTTTCAATAGCTGCCTTAGTAGTAAGTAAAGCTGCCTTAGTCCAAGACACCAGATGACTTGAAAGCTCCAGTGTGATGCTGAAGGCCTGGAGTATTCCTGGACAACCACAGTCTTCATTCCACACTGGAAGGATGAAGAAACTGGGTTCCAGTGCCAGCAAAGGCTGACAGCAGCAGTGGCTGTGGTGGTGGCGGTCACAGCTGTGATAGCTATGGCTCATAAGCACTCACAAAGAAGGGAAGGTGTGCAGGCAAAAAGCAGCGCTGTTTTTCCCTCAGACCTTTTTCTATCTGCACCACTGCCAGAAGGTGCTGCCCACTTAATCCCCACAGGAAACGATCTCACTAAATCACCCAGAGGCTTGTTGGTTGGTTGATCCCAGGTCTAGTCAACTGGAAAGCCAAGGTTAACCATTATACTCTTCAATCAAGGAGTAGACAACCAGGGTTTGTTTCTGGGTTCCTTCTGCTATTCTATCATGCAATTTATCTACCCTTCCACTAATGCAGCACCAAGGTTATGGCAGCTGCATCATAACAAAAGAAGTCAGGGAGCATCAGTCACTTTATTGTTCTTCAACATTTGCATGTTTTCTCATCCTTTATTTTAATTTATTGTGGTTTTAGCTGGGCATTTTCTTTTTTAATTTTTTTATATGTATGAAGGTATTGCCTACATGTCTGTAAGTTCACCTGTGTCCTGCCAGACCCCCAGAGGTCAGAAGAAGGTGTTGTATCCCATGGAACAGAGTTATCGAGGACTGTTAGCTACTTTGTGGGTACTGGGTATTGAACCTGAGTCCTTTGCAAGAGCAGTCAATGCTCTTAACCACTGAGGCATCTCTCCAGCCCATAACTGAGCATTTTCTGTTATTCCATTTTCTCTCCTTTAAAATATTTCAATGGTTGTTT
>NW_008330314.1:789505-791199 GCF_000622305.1 Nannospalax galili
TATATATTTCATTAGTAGAGTAAATGACTTATAATATCCAAGTAATCCTAATTCCTTTATATTTTTTCTACAACTGTCATCATTCAGTAACCTGTTCATAAGGATAAATTTTAATGCAAATAACAAAATACATTATTGGTAGTACTATTTTGAACAGACTGCTACCTGCAAGATCAATTAAGAAAAGTTGCTGTTATTTGATTCTATGAAGAGAATCACGACTCACGTGTCGTCATTTCCTTTGCCTCTGAGAATTATTTTTAAATCATTCCTTCATGGAATATATGTTAACAACAAATTTCCTAGAGTTTTATTTGTCTGAAAAAGTATGAATTTCTTCTTCACTTTAAAAAGATATTTTGTAGAGAGAAAATTCTATATTGGTGGGGTATTTCTGCTCTCAAACCTTTAAATAATGTTTAATTCAACTTCTTTCTTGCTTGCATAGCTTATACAGACATGTCAGACACAATTCTTTGCTTTTTTTTTTTTAAATTTGGAGTGGTTTCTAGCTCATCTTCCCCCCTAGTAGACTCTTAATAGATTTTTTCCATTCTTCTTTATTTCTTTTATCTTTTTCCACTTCAATAAATCTAAGGATAACCTGTTTGGTTTGAATTTACCCTCTTTGTTTTTCGTTGCTTAGCCTGCAGTGTTCTCTGTGTGCTCTGAATCTGCCAGTCGGTACCTCATATTAATTTGGAGGAATTCTCAGCCATTGTTCCTTCAGACCTTTCTTCTGCCTGCCCTCTCCACTCTCTTCTCATGCCTGTGTCCCCATGATACATACTCATGGTCTTGAAAATTCTGCTGTAATTGTTGGGCAGTCTATTGCTTTGTTGCTGTTGTGTTAGTCTTTTTTTTCTCTGTGTTTTAGAAGTTTTTACTGTGATATGGTAAAGCTCAGAGATTCCTTCCTTAGCTGAGTGTAGTCTACTAATCCCATCAAAAGCATTCTCAGTTTTGCTAAGGTGCTTTTGATCTCTAGTGTCTCTATTTGATTCTTAATTTCTGTCTCTCAGCTTATGTTGTGCATGCATTTCTGTATGTTGTCTGCTTTACCTGTTAGAGGCCTTAGTGCACTAACCGTAGATGTTTTAATTCTGATCCAGCGATTCTGGCAGTGCTGCCTTATCTGAGTCTGAATCTGGTGGTTGCCCTATCTCCTCAAAGTGTGCTTTGTCTGTTTCATTTTGCCTTATATGTTTTTCTAAAGCTTGCCTGAGTGATCTAGGTATCAAGTAACAGTTAAATAAGCCTTTAGCTAGTGACAGTAACATGTGCAGAGGGAACGTAGCCTGCCTCCTCTGCTTATCTCTCAGACTTTTGGTAAGCATTTGACTCTGGACTGCCAATGATTCTTTGTCCTGTTCCCGTTCTTCCCTTTCATGAGACTGATGTCTGGAGTGTGGTAGGGTTGGTTTTTCCCTTCCCCCGGATGGTTAGAATTGGCAAAAACTCACTAAGAAACAAAAAACTCTCCCTTATAAAAATAAATAGTTTGGGATCTCATGAAAAATATGTTTTAAGAAATGAAAAGTTTCTCTTGAGCGCAGACCTTGTTAAGAACAGAGTGGAGTATGTATCTAAATGGTTGTTTTTTGTCTCCCCCTGCTGGAAGCATGAGGATTTTTCTCCACTGTTCATGGTGAGGATCTGATCAAGCTCCTAGGGGTAAAACCCTCTCATAAATA
>NW_008330314.1:791330-801513 GCF_000622305.1 Nannospalax galili
AAAAACCCTCTCATGACTCAGACCCAACCTCTGATTGTCCCCTTCCTGGCCCAAACATCTGGCCTATAACTGTCAGACTTGTCCACACTGGACGTGCAGCAATTAGTCAACTGCAGTTAAGACTTTTCCTAACCCATTATCAGGTCTTGTGGATGCTGTTGCTCTTAAGTCTCAGTTCAGGTAAGGTGCAAATTTCAGCGTATTTAACTGTGCTTCCAAGATCAAGTCTTTATTCCTATAATGCATTTGAGTTGCTGATTTTTCAGTTTGTCTACCTTTCAGGTTATTGTTAGAATGGAAGGATCCCTTCCAAACTCCTTATATACCTAACTAGAACCAAAACTCAACAAATATATTTGTAAAGGTTTTCATTGGTTATAAAACTTTAGGTGAACACTCTGGCCACCTTCCCCTTTCAGTCCTTTAAGAACATCATAGCTTTATTGCCTGGTGTACACAATTTTTAGATGTTTACAAGCATTTTGTTTAACTTCTCTGTAAGGCATGTCTATTTTTCTGCTAGTTTTAGAGCTTTTCTTGAACATTATTTCTTAGCAAGTTGATTATGATGTGTCTTCCTTCCTATGGGGTGATGTGAAGTCATGCATGTTTGTTTTATTGAGCTCATTGGAACTTTGAGTTTATGAGTCTCCTCAGATTTGCAAAGGCTTTTAGCCTCAATGCCTCCAAATGTTTTGTCTCTTCATTCTTCCTCATCTGAGACTCCTATTATATACAATGTCACACTACATTTTATAGAGAGCAGAAGTTCAAAGAGGTCCGGGCTATGATTTTTCCAAACTTCACAAGATATCATTCATCCCACGCAAGTCCCTTGAGAAATAATTACTTCCTACAGGGTTTACATTTAGTACCAACTTAGAGATCTATGTTTTACCATATGAATTTCACGACACACATACATTGCAATCAAGTCATAGTAAAACATTAACCCCTCATGAGGTTGTATTTGGAGATAGGACTTTAAAAGGTAAACAAGTTATTTTACAAACATGAGACTGTAACCTGATTAGTGGTCTTAAGAAGAAGGGAGAGATTTCTCCCCAGCTATTTGCATGTACCAGCTGAAAGCCAAATTAGAACACAAAAGAAGAGAGACATCTGTAGGTGCCTCCTGCATGTCACCAAGGAGATCACACAAGACCCCAGGCATCCTGGCACTGTATCTCAGATGATCATCTCCAGAACAATGGGAAACATTTTATTATGGCAACCTGAGCAGACTGGCACAGTTATAAGTAGATATCCTGAAGGTGCTCATCAATCATATAAAAATCTTCATAACAGAAGAGCTATAAGGAAAAATAATTTATGAAATAGTTTGTTAAAAATAAAGTTTAATTCCAAAAACGTGAGACAATTTTCTAATCATGAGATTAAAACTATAAGGTAATTAAGACAAGTAACATCTAAAAACTTCAATACTTTACCAAGTATAACAAATTTCATTTTTTGTTTGTTTCCTTTGCTATTTTGAGACATATTTTCACTATGTATACAAGACCCACCTCTAACTCAAAGGGATCTTCCTTCCTCAGTCTCTGAAAGGCTGGGATTACCATCATGATCTATTCATTGCTATGACCAAATACCTGACAAGAAGCAACTTAACAGAGGAAAGGTTTCCTTCAGCTTGCAGTTCTAGTGAATACAGTCCATCGTGGCAGGGAAGGCATGGTGTACAAGAGTGAGGTGGTTGTCATATTGCATTTGCAGTCAGGAAGCAGGAGATGAAGGTAGGTACTCATCTCTCTCTTTCCTTTTTATCCAGTCTAGGATTCCAGCCCATATTTACCATGAATTTTTCATGCTCAACTAACTCAATCTAGAAACTCCCTCACATACACCCAGAGGTTTGTCTCCTATGTGATTCTAGATCCTGCAAAACTGTTAGCGATATTAACTGTCAAACCACTATGCACAGTTATAACAAATATCCTACTATTAGCCTCTCACCAAAAGGCACCAAATAGCCAGGTGTAGTAGCTCACACCTGTAATCTCAGCACTTAGGAGGGTGAGACAAAAGGATTGTTATAAGTTCAAGGTCAGCCTAGTCTTTATAAAAACTTCCCAATTAGCTTGGTCTACAGAGTGAAACTGTCTAAAAAAAACTTTTTTTAAAATACAACAAATAAGCTTAGAAATATACTAATCCCAGGCTGAATATACTTTAATTTCCTGATAAATTTTATTTGAAGTATGAGTGATATCAATATTATGATTATTTATTGTGTTAAAGAGACTCAAAGTAACATCCTAATCCACTCTCAGGAAAAATAGCTCATGAAGATAGTGTAGATATAGAAAATGTCTTTATTAATGTGTTGTTGGAGTTCAGTTGTTGAATGAACGACTGTTAGGAACACCATAATGTAAAAGGAGAAAATCTGGCTAAATATGATCATAGTTTTGTCCCCAAAATTACCACTGGACTCTTATATTAAACTTAACCCACCCAGGGCTCAGGGACCATTTCGCAAGACGGGGGCAGAAAGATTGTAAAAGCCAGGGAGGTGATGCATGACTATATGGAAACAGAGTCCTACAGGCTCCTGGGACCTTGCTCATATGAACTTACAGCAATGGTGTCAGCATGCATAAGACCCAAGCAAGCTCAATCAGACAAAAACTCAGCACAGAACTGGGGAAATGGGCAGCAGGCCCCAACCTTAACCAAAGAACTGTTGGCAACTGTTTACTGCCAGGGGAAGGGAGAATTGATCATCTTTGTGGGAGAGACTCTAGATGGGCTGACTAGACTCCAGTGAATGAACTTGCACTGACAGACAACTGGGTACACTAACTTGACTTGATAGGCCTTAATATATATGACAGAATTCATGAACTCGGGGTGGGGGGGCGCATATGGGGGAGTGTGGATGGGAAAAGTTATATAAAGATAACTAAGAGTATTTGTATAAAATGCACAAAAATTTAAAAATGCATTAAAAATATACTGCAGAGTAAAGAATTAAAGACCATGCCAAAACTTGTTTGTAGCCTGTTTTAGCTCACCTTCAATACAGACAAGTCACAGGAAACAGACATAAAGAAAGAAAGATCCCAAATAGTCAAGCTAGGGTTGAGTGTGATGGTGTACGCCTTTAATTCTAGCACTGGGATGCAGAGACAGGTGGATCTCTGAGACTGAGGCCAGCCTGCTTTAAATATCGAGTGTCCCAGGCCAGCTGGGGCTATGAGACTCTGTCTCAACAAAACAAAACATACAAATTCATACAAAAACAAATAAAAGCAACAACAAAAAGATCATATAGTCAAACTCCTTTTCAGTGACCTGGTTCCCTGGGAAGGACAGATGTACAATATTTCTGGTGTTCATCAAATACCAAACAGCTCTCCATTTTGAGAAAAGGAAACCTCTTACTAAAATTGTATAGATACAAATCATATTCACTAATTATATTTAGTGCCTTGGTTTTAAAACCATTACAATATGGATTCTGAGAGCTCATTTAAACATTTATATGGCTCAATAAAATAATTAATGATAAGAATATATTCATATACAACAGTGGCTTAGTTAAAGATTTTGATTGTTACAGTGGGTCATCCAGGAGGAGGTCTGACATTCCTGGTCTTCTTCAACAGCATATAGCACCCTGCATAAGAAGCTGTATTATGACCTTGCTGACTGATTTCTGATTTGAAGAGACTATAACCTCATATTGCAAGGGGAATGTTTGACAATTGAAATATGCTATACAGTATTTTTATAGTGTTTATATATGCATATATGTATATAAATGTATGCATACATATGTGAATGCATACAATGTAACTATGTAAACACATATATGTATATATGTATACATATATTATTAATTTGTTGTTCATTTGTAATGCTGATCTATCTGACTTGAAATGAACTGAAATAGGATCAAAGCCTATAACTCTGATAGAAAGTGCACTTACATTTGAAGAGCAAGAACTGGAATCCCTAAGGACATCTGGAATAATCTATTCTAGCAGTATGTTTGAGAATCTTCCTCTCTGTCTCTTAACTAATAAAACCTTTATTAATAAAACCACTCCTTTCTTTTCCTAAATATTTTTTGAACTTGTATTTACTATATTCAAAGTAGCTGGCAATACTGTAAATATGCCTACCAAGGGCAAAAGGGCACAGTGTTGTCCTTAAAGAACTTTCAGTCTTGCAAGGGAGGATAATATAAGCATACTAATAACTTGATAAAGCAAGTATCTTAAGAGCGAAGCAAAGAAAGTGCTAACAGAACTCCACTCCTTCTAGGTCTAAGGCCCCAGGGGTGTAATTCTGCTAATCAGGAGGGCATAAATTCTAACTTTGTTCCATTCCACACTCTCGGATGACAGGGCCAGAAGTCTACTCCCATTGAGATCTATGACTTTTGCTATATGAAGGAAAAAAAAGACTTATTCTCTGTCGATACGGACTCCTGGTTGGTTTGGTTAACCTGCTCTCACTTTCCTTAGGAGGATAATTGAAGTGAAGAAAGTTGCACGTAGTGATTTGGAGGTTTGCAACTAGGAAAAGTCTTAGATTCAGGGGCATAGGTAGCCTTTCATGTACAGAGTTCTCATTTTAACCTACCTCAGGCTACCTGGCTTTACTGATTTATAGTTAATTAGGATTGAGATTTTCATTGAAAACTTGAATACATATATGCTTTTTTGTATGCATTTCAGATCACGGTGGCTGCAGCAAATAATTGTAACTGCAATGGAGAAAGGAACACATACCACCGGGAAGAGTCAACCATCCCTGCCCCTGACAACCTGCAAGGAAATCCTGCTGTGCTACCTGTTCACAGAAATATCTTTCTGACATCACTTATGAGAGCTGAAAGATTTCTCTTCTTATCAGCTAAGAAAATCCCAATACCATTTCCTCACTTTTTAATCAGTTTCAAAACCCCTTAAGAAAATGTCTGCTGTTTGCTGCTAGACATTTAGACTATAGTACCATATAGAGGTTTAGTTATTACATGTGTGCTCAAGTTCTACTATAATAGATGAACAGCAAATGGGGATAAAGTTAAGAGTGGAAATCCATATTAATTATGGCAAAGAAAGCAGAATATATTGTCTTTAGAATGATTCAATATCGTTATCTTATTGTTCATTTAAGACATTTGACAAATACCGAATTCCATGGAAGAAAGGAGGTCTTTAATCTTATTTTAAGGACAAAAAGACTAACACATCTATTTGCAGCTTTCAAATATGCCACTGAATGACTGTCAATAAGACTTTCTTTATTACTAATCATGAAAATATCAAAAGAGATTCAAGTACAAACAACTGGCAACTGTCTACATTTATTGTAAACCTTTCTAGGATTCAAAGGAAGAAGTGACAACAGAGAAATAGCTACTAGTCAGGTCCACGATGGGTTATTGAATCCTTTCTCTGCTTTACTTTGTAATTTACTGCCTTTAAGTCTTCTTCAAATTGGAAAAGCTAAAGTAAGAAGACTTCTGTTGTATACTGTTAAACTTATTCTGAAACTACATGAATGTCCCAGGATATTTTGGTCATGAGATTAGGATCTGATGATATTAGAATGCTTTATCTGTAAACTTATAATTTAAAATACACTGATTTTAAAATTTTAATTAAATATTTTCAGTAAGAAAAAGTATAGCTTCAAAGTTACTTACAGCACAAGGCAAAACAATTATTCTGTCTTTCAGAAGATGAATTTAATGGAGTCCTGTAGAAAAACAGTGTTTATTTCTAAGATGATCCCATCTTCAGTTGGAAGTTCCTATACCTGTAAGTTTATTCACATGCTACAGTAAACGATTCAATACCAACCAACTGAAAAATCATAACACAAGGTACTCTGACATCTATTATTATGTTATATAGGTATTACCAAACAAGCTAATTTTGTTTCATTTTTTAGAACATCCCAATGTATTCTTTTCACTTAGCTCTTGATTCCTCAGTGAGAAACTTCCACAGACTAACCAAAATGAGTAGCTAAATATCACTGAACATTAACTTAATATAGAGAATTTTCCACCTGAGAGAATGCCTTTTCTCACTAACTTGACATTTCACCTCTTAAGATTTATAGCTCATGACTAAAACTGCAAGTAATTGTTTTGTTAACTCCAAGAGAAAAACTCATTCTGTGATTAAGTCAGAAATATAAAATCTCATTGATTGTAGTTTCTAACTGAAAAAGAAATTTGAGGGCTAAGAATCTATGATTAGCCCAACTTCTCCTAACTATTGACAATTGAATTGTAAACACTCTCATTAGAATTCACATGCACCCCACCAAGGTATACACACACACACACACACACACACACACACACACACACACACACGCACACACATTAATGCCCAGGTCCTATACACAGTCATTAAGTAAAATCTAAAGGTATACTTATGTTAGGTATGTTTGAGAGAATATGATAATGAATAAAATGGAGTCATAAAACATATGAGGGTTTTTTTTTTTTGTCTTTTTGGGTCTCAAAACTGACCTGGAACTCCCTATGTAGACCTGATTGACCTCCGTCTCACAGAGATATGCCTGCGTTTGGCCCCTGAGTGCTGAGAATAAAGGTGTGTGCCATCCCAACAGGCTACCATGTGAGTTCTTTAAACAAGGGCTTAATATTTCAATTGGCTATTTACCATTTTCTAACTGACTGTTAGACTCATTAGTCCATTTTCTTGTGGAGTTCTGTGATTTCTTATAGTGTTATTTAAAAAAATAAGAGAATGGTTCTAGAATTTGGCTTTTATTATTGACTGTTATGAAGGTCCATATAGATCCTAAGAATTATGATTGTATTTTCATAAATGTCATTATGTACCATGAAGCTGTGGGTAAGGCTCTGGGTGCGATTCAACCACCCAGAGCCAGAATTCCAGATTCATAATTTAGGTACTAGCATAGTATTCAAGTACCATGAAAGACTTTCTCTAAGATTATTGCTTTTTTTTCTCCCCTGTGCTTCTCAGTGATTGTGGCAATCTTCCCCTGGCTGTCTTAGATTGTTTCTTCACAACAGCAGTCTCAAATTCCATCGCAAAAATCCTTTTTTTTTTTTTTTTTTTTTTTTTTTTTTTTTTTTTTGGTCTTTTTGAGACAGAGTCTCCCTATAGCCCCAGCTGGCCTGGAACTCACTATGTAGACCAGGCTAGCTTAGAACTCATGTGTGTAAGTGTATGGCCTGCATTTATGTAAGTTCACCCATGTCATGCAATGCCTGCGGAGGTCAGAAGAGGTTGTTGAATCCCCTGCAACTGGAGTTACAAGCAGTTGTTAGCCACCATATGGGTGCTAGGATTCCAACCCAGGTCCTCTGCAAGAGAAGTCAGTGCTTTTAACTGCTGAGCCATCTCTGTAGTCCCAGGGGGTTATATTCTTAAGAGAGGAGAATTATTACCTTTTTTCTCTTTTAAAATGTTAGTATGTGTTATTTAGGGACTAAGTAATTCAATCTTATATAAGAAAGATATTTTATGTTCTTTTCCATGTTTTGTTAATGTTCTTAATATACTGTGTTTTCATTTTTTCAACCTATAAAGTTCTTATTCTTTTTTCTTCTTTATTTCTTTCTTTTAAATTAATGACAAAATTTTAATTTAAGCTATTCTGCCCTGATCCCATGACTCCTTTCTTACATTACATTAATTCTTGCATTAATATGTGCTCAGGAAATGAAGACTGAAGTCACAAAAAGAATGCAGAATTTTGAGTCCAACTACCAAGGCATTAGCTTTGTTTCCCTCATTAATGGGGGACTATCAATCTGCCCCTCTCCAAACTCTATCAACTCATACAAAAAGAAAAAAATGAGGATGCTGAGTTGGATTATCTCTATCATTCCTTTGATGTTAAAGCCTTATGATTATATCAACAAGTCCTAATATTTTGTACAGGTTGGCTCCAACCTTGAGAAATATCATGAATTATACATTGTAGTACCCACATACTTACTGAAAAATAGTATGGGTCTTTGCACAGACAACTTTGATTTATATTGATATTCACATGTTCTGAAGTCTGATGCCACTGAGCATCTCTTGCTGAATGAATTTCTGGTTACAGTCATGATTTTGTTTCAGAAAGATGTAGTCTTGAATTTTGAAATTGGCACTTATGATTGCTGAGATTGTAAAACTATTTGAGCTTTGTCTGTAAAGATTAATTCCTATTCACCTTAGTGGGTAGTATATAAAAGCGTATAAAATGTCTAGCATCTAGCACAGTGGCTGACATAAAATATATTTTCAAAATCTGAATAATTCTTATTGATATTACTAATGTGCATTTATTCCTTCCTGTGCACATAATTTAAAAAGAAAACAGAGTTTGAACATGAGTGCTGATAACAGTGAATTTTTGGTGTCAAAGGCCACTATAATCATAGAATATTAAAAAAAATTCACCTGGTACAAAGTAATTCTTAAGCCCCTTAATCCTTAAGTACATGATCACATTCCATGTTGCTTTCATCCCTTTAGTGCTAATGGTCATCATGCTAATTAGTTTGTGTATCACC
The DNA here is from genome assembly GCF_000622305.1 of Nannospalax galili. Lineage (NCBI taxonomy): Eukaryota > Metazoa > Chordata > Mammalia > Rodentia > Spalacidae > Nannospalax > Nannospalax galili. Next base: position 799,885 of record NW_008330314.1, read on the forward strand.
TGACTCTACTTTGCATCATGGCTTCAGATAGACAGTACTTTGCTTGATATGATATGCTCACAACAAAAAAAAAGTGCCCATCTCTGTCGTCTGTGGCTTAGCCTAGAGTCAAAAGAAGAAAATTAAATGAATTATTGAATGAGAAATATCTATGTGTTAGGAATTCAAATTCATAAATGATTATTAGGCTAAATTTAAGTAATCGTATTGATTATGATACATAATGTGTTATTAGTCAATAACTCAAAACTAGTTGCAAAACCAAACTTAAAAGAATACCATGGGGCTGGAGAGATGGCTCAACAGTTAAGAAGACTGTTCTTGCAGAAGACCCGTGTTCGAATCCCATCACCCACATGACAGCTAACAACTATCCACAACTATGGTTCCAGGGGATCCGAGAGCCTCTTCTGTCCTCTGCAAGCACTGCATGACACAGGTGCATTTACCTACATGCAGGCAATACACACATAATAATAATAATAATAATAATAATAATAATAAAATATTTAAAATAATTTACAGTAATGGATATTCTGGAGTATATTCATTACTTAAAAGAATTTATCCAATATTTATTTTGTATAAGTCATGAATTTTTAAAAAAATTATTCCTTCAATATAGACCTTGGAAGTTAGTTTTTGAAATTTGGAGCATGACATTGTAGAGGAAAAAGGAAAAGATGGATTCAAGATGCTCTCTCTGCCATGAAATATTTCCCTTAGGATTGTGAAGTCCACTTGGACAATGCTATAGGAATTTTATGCCTGGACAGTGACTCCAAAAGGTATTGCAGCATCTTGTTCTTCTCTGAACAATCTTGTAGCACAGCTGACAACTAAGAATCACGTGGAACATTCATTTTGAGACTCCTTCATAAAGATACAGCACTGCCAGAATAAAAACCAGATCTAATTGAATAAAATGAAGGGTAATTTAAGATATCATACCTTGAAAGAAAAACTACATCTGAATCCAGTTTAACCTGTCTACCCTCTCTTTTGAAACAAAAATTACATCTTCTAAACATTATTAATTTATCACCCTGTTAATAAAGTTTCAATTTGCAGAGGATTTTATACTTTGTATTTTATTTCCTAATACATGAGCTATAAGTGAGTGAAGATCATATTTGGTATTTGGAAATACCTCTTTATAGATATAAAATAGATTATAATTGATTAGATATAATTACCTAAAAAGACACTTGCCATTGTTTTATATAATTATAAGAAGAAATTTACCAAATTTGAAATTATTTTAATAGCTGAAAAGTGATTATAATGCATTTTCTTTTCTAAAACTAATTGAAGGTTAACTACACAGCAAATCAAATCATGATTTTCTTGACACTACATTTGATAAGGATATTTTTAATGAAGATATTTTAGAACAGTGATCATGGTCCTGACAGATTTTGATGGTAGCTGTAAAGTGATTGAAGCTAGTCAGGTGACAGAAAACGTGTGAAAATGCCACCTTCATTTGGCTGGATTAGGTCAGAATTAGTCAGAGTAATGAATGTCCTGGAGTGTAATTTCAAATGTAATGGATGATGTGTGAAGAAAAAGAAGAAGAAAAAAAATGTTACTTTTCTTTTGAAACCATTTTTGAAATAGATCTTCTCT
>NW_008330314.1:802110-811985 GCF_000622305.1 Nannospalax galili
GAAAAGTGATTATAATGCATTTTCTTTTCTAAAACTAATTGAAGGTTAACTACACAGCAAATCAAATCATGATTTTCTTGACACTACATTTGATAAGGATATTTTTAATGAAGATATTTTAGAACAGTGATCATGGTCCTGACAGATTTTGATGGTAGCTGTAAAGTGATTGAAGCTAGTCAGGTGACAGAAAACGTGTGAAAATGCCACCTTCATTTGGCTGGATTAGGTCAGAATTAGTCAGAGTAATGAATGTCCTGGAGTGTAATTTCAAATGTAATGGATGATGTGTGAAGAAAAAGAAGAAGAAAAAAAATGTTACTTTTCTTTTGAAACCATTTTTGAAATAGATCTTCTCTTGATGCTGGAGCTTTCCATTATTATGCAAGTTACCACCTTTAAGAATTTGTTCTATACTCCCAACTTGGTAACTGGAACCCCAAATAAAATTAAAAAATTTACTTTTTACAGAATTGAATTATAAGACTTCTTATTTTCATGTTGTAAACACCCTGACTAGCACTATCAGCTCCCTAAATACCTCAAGTGCTCCCAGATGCTTTACAGTCCTTTTCTGGTTGTATGCCCCTTGGATCAGTTCACTACCTCATTGCTTCCTCATAACTGCATGGCAAACACTGTCTTCATAACTCTTCCAGTCTGTGTTATGGGCTGACACGTGTGCGCAACCCTCATCCACTATTCTTTCCTGTCCTAACCCTCAGTACCTCTTAATGTGACTGTCTTTTGAGATAGGTTCTTTAAGGAAGCAACCAAGGTAAAATTAAAGATGGGTAGGTGGCCTATATTCCAGGATGACTGGTATCTTTATAATAACAAGAGAAAGGACAGAGAAGACTGTAGAAAGATGTGAGGAAAAGATAACCATAAATCTATGTGGCAAGGAGAGAGACTCTCAGAAAAAAGCAGCCTTGCTGAAACATTGATCTGGACTTCCTACCTCCAGAACCATTGGGGCGGGCAGAATCTTTGTTTAAGCTTTACAGATGCTGGTACTTTGCTGACAGTTGTGATTGCTTATGTTGGCTGTCAATGTGACATACCTACGAAGAAGGAATCACAAGAATTTTTTCTATCAGATTTGCCTATGGACATGTCTGTGGGGTACTGTCTTGATTTCTAATTAATGTAGGAGAGCCCAGTGCACTGTGAGCAGTGCTAACTCTAGGCAGGTGATCCTGGGTTGCATATGAAAACTAGGTGAGCATGAGCCAGAGGAAGCAAGCCAGTAAGCAGCCTTCCTCCAAGGACTCTGCTTCAGGTTCTTGCCTTAAGCTCCTGCCCTTACTTCACTCAGTAATGGACTGTTACCTGAAAGTAGAGGATGAAATCAATCCTTTCCTCCCAAACTTCTTTTGATCATTGTGTTTATCACAATCAGCAAGGGAAAGCAAACTAGAATAGTCCTAGGGAACTAAAACTATGCTATCATTGCCACTGATTTACTTCCTATTATATAACTTCTAGACAATTGATTTACAAAAGCCAGGGTCTGTCTCTTATTGCCAATATTGTTTTTTTCCTGTGTTTGGCAAAGTAGCAAGTATAACTGAGTTCTCAAGTCATCTCTGGATGAAAAAATGACAGTTGGTAGATAGCAAAGTTGTATATATACATTTTTAAATCTAAATTTGATTCCCTTTCTCTAGTTATCTGATGCTTTTTGTCAACCATGCAATCTGAAGGGTTGTGAGAGTCAGGAAGAGAATTCTGATTCATAATTATCCAAATAGGAGCAATTCAGTACGAGAATTCAGGATTCTGAACAATAGGCTCCTTATTAAAGTCCACAAGAAGAAAAACACAATGTTAACTTCCACTAAATTCCAGCTTTATTCTTAAAGTTATGCCATTAAGACATCTGGAGAAATTCATATATTCCTTAAGCATAGATTTATGATAACAATAATTCAGATATGACTAAGTTTGATAAAAACATGGTCAACCCAGCTATGGGGACACACAGAGACAAGGAAAATGACCCAGTGTCTAAAATAGCTCAGGAATATTTTCCATAACTTCAGAGAGATTAACTACTATATGTTCGTTACTTTTCCTGTTGCTCTGATAAAATACCCCAATGAAAGCAACTGAAGGGGGAAAGTATTTATTTTTTTATTACAAAGGATCTAGTCCAGCCTGGTACAGAAGTCATGGAGGCAGGAGTATGTAGTGGGTGGTCATATAACACACACACACACACACACACACACACACATGAATGAAAGCATACATACATACTTATATGTATTGCACTAAGCCCATTTAGTGGTGTTCATGTGTACCTGAGTTTAAGGTTACCCATTTTGGATTAGGTAACTTTCAGGGAGCTGGTCCCTGGAAATAAACTGATTCTCCCTTCCTCAGCATCTATTGATTGTCTGAGCTCTTCATCTTGAGGTGGGATGTTGTAATATTTCCTCCAGCCACATTGGCAGGGCAATTGGGTTTTCCATTATGCAGATCATGTAAGGCTACCATATTGTGGACATTTCATTAGTGTAACTTCCCTGTCATGCCTTGAATTCATTAACTAGCAGCAGATGTCTTGTCCCTCTGGCCATTACATTCATTCTTTCCATTTTTCTGTGATGTCCCCTGAGCCTTATGTGTAAAGGTTGCATTCCAGGTATGTTAGGGCTGGGTACCTCACATCACTTACTTTCTGCAGTTGATTACTTGTGGAACTTTATAATAGTGTCCATCTGTTGCAAAAAAAAAAGTGAGCTTTTTTGATAAGTAGTGAGAAGTACATGTGTTTGTAAATATTAAAATACATATTTAAAATAGAGTAAGAAATTATTTTGGTCTAGGGATGTGACAGACATAGGGCTTTCTCTAGAGTCCATAGCCTTTCCAACCACATATTCTTGGTTATATTTACAGTACCACACATGAATTCTCTCCCATTGAATAGGCCCTATTTCCAATTAGACAGCTGTTGATTACCTACCAAGATAAAAGTGCCACTCCTGTGGCAATAGAGTTAATATTCAGTCAGTCTCTTAACTGTGATCACTTGAACAATCATAAGTTATATTTACAACATGTAAAGGCACAGAATAAACTTTCCTATTCTAAAAGAGAAGAATATGTACATAGCAAGAACCAAAGCAAGACCAAAACATAGCAGAGCAAGCCCCAAATTCTGTAGCTCCATGCCTGGCATCTAGGGATCATGATGCAATCACCTGGGCTCCAAAATGCTTGGGTAACCCCACCATTCCAGCACTGCTGCCTGAAACACACACAGCCTCTCTTCTGCTGGCTGTGTTCGATGCTTGCCGCCTTCCCTGGTGAACTTCCTATGGTCCTGGAATCTCTAGCATCCTGGAGTCTCAGTTTTCATAACCAAAGTTTCAATGCTTCACATAGTGACCTCTCAGAGCCTCCTTGAAGGGTCTGTGAGCTTGTTAAACTTTGTCCTCAGTGGCTCTGTGAAATAGTAACACAAGATTCCATGACTCCTTCATGCTTGCATTTTTTAATGATTAAAGCAATTTATTAATCCAACATCTTTTGTTCTTGATGGCAGCTGACACTTATCAGTGAATTTTGTCCATATGATGTTGTCCCTGAGATATCATCTGTAAGTCCACATCTCTTCCCTTTTCCTTCATTTTTAGGGCTTGGAGGAGCTAGCAAGCTACACTGTTGGAGTCCCTATGGAAGTGACTGGGTCCAACACTTTTCATCTAGCATCCTCTATAGAGCTTGGTCATTGAGCCAACCCAAATACTACAACAGTAGTACAGGTGCCACGCTATGGAAGCTGCTCACATATTACCACCCAAATTCCCTATGGGTCTCCTGTGCTATCAAGCAAACCATAAAACATATCTTTATGTGCATTTATTAACTTACAAAGGAATGAGTACCCAGTGCTTAGCCCGCACCACGGCTCACAGCCTGCCATATCAGATGCACCTCTAGGTTTCACTCACGCCTCCGGGGCCAGCGATCTCGCCCTGGGGCCAGCGGTCTTGCCCTAGGTCCACAAGAATCAGTCCATTCTGTCCTTGAGCTGCTGCACAGCTGGCTGTGTGGTCCCATGCATCCCAAGATGGCTCCCAGCAGTCCCTCAGTAGTTCACTCTCCTCAGCAGGTCCCACCCCTTGGAGGAACTAGCCAATTGGGAGACACATGTAGAACCAGTTCTCATCACAGGGAGTAAGTTATGCTTGGCCATCTTTACTAGGTCTTCCCATTTGGAGACTGCTGGTTTGCTGGATTTTTGAGAAAGACTGCCAGCACTCAGAAGAATTCAAGCTGGTTTATATCTTTTATAGCAACCCCAGGAATCTTGAGGCCTCCAGGCTTCCAGCCAAAGAAAAGGGAGTTGGATGCTTCATATTCATATTCAAGTCAGTGCCATGTGAATGATGCTTCCCACTTCTGCTGTCAGCTGGAAATAGACTGACCCCCTTAGACCACAGTGATCAATTCTTGGATGCTTCATATTCATATTCAAGTCAGTGCCATGTGAATGATGCTGCCCACTTCTGCTGTCAGCTGGAAATAGACTGACCCCCTTAGACCACAGTGATTCCTCTATGCCTTGGTGACTAAATCTTCAAAATCATTTTCTTGGACGCTTGATTTTTTCAGCAAGGAACCCTTTCTGTTGCATTATCATTTCAGGCTTTCTCCAGTCAGATAAAAATTTGTACGCAAATTGGAGCCTTTAATTTGTGAAATCTTGCTTTTGGATCACCTTTCCTGGTTTTCCAATGAAAAAAATTAAGTTTCTCTTTACTAATTACAGGAACTTTGGAGTCTGCACTCTTCTTGTCCCCAGTTTTAAACTTATATAACTTTTCTTAGTAAACTTCATATTTTTACTATCCTTTTGCTTTCCTCCATTGTAGATCTGAACACAGTGAGCAGCAGCCATGCCATAGTCTGAATTATATGCTGTCTTGAAATTTCCTCCACCAAAAAATTAATTCATTACTTTTTAATTCAGCTTCTTAACAGTTCTCAGGACATGGGCAGAATTCAGCCAAATTCTACATGAATGGCTACAAGCCCAGATTCTAGTAAGAGTCTTTTTCCCCCTCTGAAACCTCCTGAGCTGAACCTCCACTGTCTGCATTTTTATCTACATTTTTTTTTTTTTTTGGTCTTTTTGAGACCAGGCTGGCCTTGAATTCACAGAGATCTGCCTGCCTTGGCCTCCCGAGTGCTGGGATTAAAAGCGTGTGCCACCATGCCTGGCTCCATATTAGTTTTTAAAGTTTATTCATTTTCTCTACATGAGTGCTTTTCTTGCATGTATATAAGTGCAAGATATGCATGCAATGCCCATGGAGACCAGAAGAGTGTGTCAGATCCCCAGGAATTAAGAGTTATGGACAGTTTTTAGTTGTCATTTGGGTTCTGGAAACTTAACCCAGGTTCGTTGCAAGAGTAGCAAGTGCTCTTAACCACTGAGGTATCTCCAGTTCCTCTGTCTGCATTTTTGACTTTCAAGCTCCCAACAGAATGTCTGTTAAGGCCTGCTTGCAGCACTCTAGGACTTTTGTAGGTCACAGCTATGAATTCAAAATTCTGTCCACAAACATGTTTCAAATGCATAAGAACCAAATTGTGAGGCTGCTCACAGCAAAGAGCCCACTTCTTTCTACCACTTATTTTTCCTGTTGGTGTGATAAAATAACCTGGCAAAATCAATGTAAGAGAAAATTAGTTTATTTTGACTCAAAGTTGAAGGGGAAACTTTCCATCATTGGAAAGTAATAGTAGCAGGAGCTTTAGGTGGCTGGTCATGTATTCACAGATGGGAAACAAAGAATAATGAATGCTTATGTTCAGCTCACTTTTTCCCTCTTATTCAGTTAAAGACCTTGGCCCATTTAATAGTGCTGCTCACAGTTAAGGTGATTTTTCCCACATCAATTAACTTAGTCGAGAAACTCCTTCATAGACTTGCCTACGGTCTTGTCTGCTAGGTGAATTTAGATCTTGTCAGGCTGACAATCATTATTAATCATCACACTGTTAAGTGTCCATGAGCATATTTTATTATCCTGTGATATCATTGTAATGATGTTGCATGTTTATTTATTTTGCTACCACTAGATCATACTGTTCAGTTTTCTTATTTATTTTGGTACCTAGAGCACTTACAATGGCATCTGTCAATTGCTCCTCAAAAGTATTCTGCAGAACCCCAAATTGACAAGAGGGTATCCAGTATGTTTATACAACACATAAACCATCTCAAGTTGCCTAATTATTTAATTAGTTCTTATTTATTAGATGTCTCTTTATGACTAGAAAGCCATTTTAGTTGTGAATTATTTTGCACATATGTATTTCAGACATTGTGTGTCTCAGATATCACATTAATCTTTGTTCTCATTCAGCAATCATCTCATTCTTAACCATGGCTGAAAACAGTTTTATTCTGAAATTTTCATTAAGTCCTTTAAAAATAACATTAAATTATAGACAAATGTCTCAGACAAATACTTTAGTTCTGCAGAGTTTGGTTAAGAGTTCAGCCTTCAAGCTGGAGAGATGGCTCAGTGGTTAAGAGCACTGGCTGCTCTTGCAGAGGACCCACGTTCAAATATCAGCACCCATATAACAACAGAATCTGACACCCTTTTCTTGCCTGCATGGACATTGCATGACACACATGTATTTACAGGCATGCACACATACACATAAAATAAAAATAATAAAGAAAAGTATTTTAAGAGTTCAGCCTTATAAACAATCTTATTTTTTTCTGGAATGATTGTATTCCTGTTTACTCCACTTTGTCTGTTACTTAAGCATCTCTGTCTTTATTTCTTGATATCTCTCCCTCTCATTCATTAAGACTGAGGAATAAGCACTTGTTTCTACAATAATATCTATTGAATGAATCTGAGCAAAACCTGAGTCAAAATGGAGGAATTCAAATAAGTGTAGAAGAGTCCATAGGGAGCTGGTTGGACATCTCAAGGAGGGTTGCTTTATTTAGGATAAGCGTTGAAATTTCATTTATGAATGTGAACAAAAAGTTAAAAGCTGTATCATCTATAAGATGATGTGTTGACATGAGAAATATCATTTTCAGTTCATCAAATAGCTAATTATTTGAAATAGAACTGATTTTATTCACTTAATGTGATATGTACAATTAAGTGAACAAAAACGGGCCTGCTGAAAAGCGTGAGAAAATACATTTTGTGAGGAATTACATCGTTCATATTAAGTGTTCAGACACCACATTTGGCATGTGGTATAGGAACCCTCTTAGAGATATTCCATTGACACAAACAAGATGACATCACATTCATTTGGGCAACTTGAAAGTGAGAAGTATCAAAGACTGGAGGAAAATAGGAGACATGACTGTGTGATGTGCTGTTTTGTATTTGATCTTGGGATAGAAAAAAAAAAAACAAAACACTGAAATCCAAACAAAGACTGTAGTATAATTAATGTGCTGTGCCTATGCTGGGTGGTTACCTGCCACAAGTATGCAAACATTATCATCAGGGGCAACCATGAAGAAATCCTCAATTCTGTCTTTACACTTAAATTTAATTAAAAATAAAATATTCTAAGAAATATGTGCAGGAATCATTGTCACATGACTTCCCTTGATCTCAATAATTGTGTCTTATTTTTTAATTTCATGATAAAATTGGATTTTAAAAAAGATATAAATCGGATCTGTAGAGATGGCTCAGCAGTTAAGAACACTAATTCTTCTTGCAGAAGACCCAAGTTCAAATCGCAGCACCCACATGACAGCTAACAACACTCCATAACTCCAGTCCCAGGGGATCCGACAGCCTCTTCTGACCTCCACGGGCATTGCACGACACAGGTGCACTTACCTACATGTAAGCAATACACATAAAATAAAAATTAGAAATAATTTTTTAAGTTACAAAAAGATATAAATCACTACATGAATGTACACAAAATTATATTTTCTTTTGAATAAAATTTTCCTTTAATCAATTTAAATGGCATGCTGTCAAGCAGACAAAAAAAATACCAAAACAAAATCGAGTTCCATAAAATTGGTCTCTAAAGCCCAACATGTTTCCAGCAGGCCTGGCATAATCTTCTTTCACTTGGTCAAATTGTCTGGCCAACAGCCCTTTATTTAGAAATAGAAATAGACATTGCCTGTCCTTGACTTGTGAAAATTTCACCAGAATGTCTGACATAATATTGGAATAAAGTTGCCCAATCTCAGATGAAGGAACTCTGTTCCTACAATATAAGGAATTTTAAAATCTGTCTTTTTCCTCTTAGTAAGCAGCAAATGATTAATATATGGACCTGTTCAAAACAGAGCTCAGTGTGACCCATGTTTTTGAAAAAAAAAATTTAATGTATCTTAACATATCAGTGCACAACTTCTTGGCACATAATTGCCAAGTAAACCATATGTATTGTATGTTCAGGAAAGGACTATCAATACTCTCTCATGGTCAGAATATTTCCAGTTTGAGAGAGCAATACCACATCTGGATATGGAGGTCTCTGAAATGTGTCAGGGTTTTGATCTGTCCTAGAATAAAATTTTGAACATAAGAGGCAAATACAGCACATAATATTGCCCCCATGAGATGTAGTCATGGGACAGAAAGGGTAGGGGACCCATCACTGGGTCTGCTTTTTGAAATAACTCCATTACAGGCAAAAGAAGGGGAAAATAATTTTTACCAGAAAAAAAAAAGTAAATTTTAAGCTATCAGTTGAGCTTTCAAGTAGAAGACATATAAGGAATAATGGCCTACGAGACATTGCCATGCTGCAGAGAAAAATAGAAACATTTGAAAGGGATTATCTTCCTTTAGGAAGTGGAAATATAAAGTGTGCCAAAAGAGAAAATGCACAGAGCAAAGGAGGGAAGACAGGCAGTACTGCTCCCTAATCCTCATTGAAACCTGAAATTCTGAACACAATGCAAACAGAGAATACAGCCCAAGATTTCCTGTTGACTGAAACACTTGTCAGTGATGTCAGTATGATATTTCAAATATATAGCACAAGACATCATTTGAAATTGTATTCCCAAATTTTCTCACGGTGTTAGTACTTGAAAGTATTAACAAGGGAAAAAACTATATCACATTATTATCAAATCGGAGTTCCCTGGCAGTATATTTCTTATAATGCATCCTATGCATTTTCATGGGGAGCAACTCCATCAGGAGTCTTTGGTGTACCATGTTGTAAGAGCAACGCTCACATCCAATACAGGTGCCACAGTCAGTTGGAGTATGAGATCGTCCCCCTCAGCGGTTAAGCTGCAGTGGGTGCTGCCTGGACAGCAAAGGTGGCAGAATGCTTCTGCTCCCTAGAATAGATTGCCACTGATGTCCCTGGCAGATTGCAGTAGGGTTTACTGATAGATTTTTTTTTAATGTGTATGAGTACATCGCCTGCCTTTATGTAAGTGCACTCATGTTGTGTAATGACCACAAAGGGCAGAAGAAATCAGATCTGCTGGAACTGGAGTTACAGATGGTTGATAGCCACCAATGTGGGTGCTGAGAATTAAACCTGGGTCCTCTGTAAGAGCAGTCAGTGCTCTTAACCATCTGAGCCATCTCTCCAGCCCATTACTGATTGATTTTAATAAACAATCATTTTAGTAAGAAAAGTAGAGTAAGCAGAAAGGAAGAACAGAGGACAAGGAGAAAAGGAGGGAGGGAAAATGAGAAGTAGAGGAAGAATAAGCAAAGGGAGGGAAAGCAGAAGATAAAACAGGAAGGGAAGAAGAGGCAAAGAAGAAAGAAATTAATATACAGGGAGAGAATTTATAGGAATTCTGGGGGGGGGTGTAGACTGACTATAGGCATTTGTTAACAGAACTAAAATAAACCATCTCTCTG